>NC_092711.1:11867765-11965265 GCF_047496885.1 Scyliorhinus torazame
AGAGAGAGAGAGTGAGTGAGAGGGAGGGAGATGGAGAGAGAGGGAGAGAGAGGGAGATGGAGAGAGAGAGGATGGAAGAGGGAGAGAGAGGGGGAGAGAGAGGGAGATGGAGAGAGAGAGAGATGGAGAGAGAGGATGGAGAGAGAGAGAGAGAGGGAGATGGAGAGAGAGAGGGGGAGAGAAAGAGAGAGGGAGAGCGAGATGGAAAGAGATGGAGAGAGAGGGAGATGGAGAGAGAGAGGATGGAAGAGGGAGAGAGAGGGGGAGAGAGAGAGAGAGAGGGAGATGGAGAGAGAGAGAGATGGAGAGAGAGAGAGAGAGGGAGATGGAGATGGAGAGAGAGAGAGAGAGCGAGAGAGGGAGATGGGGAGAGAGTGAGAGGGGGAGAGGGAGAAGGAGAGAAAGAGAGATACAAAGAACAAAGAAATGTACAGCACAGGAACAGGCCCTTCGGCCCTCCAAGCCCGTGCCGACCATGCTGCCCGACTAAACTACAATCTTCTACACTTCCTGGGTCCGTATCCCTCTATTCCCATCCTATTCATGTATTTGTCAAGATGCCCCTTAAATGTCACTATCGTCCCTGCTTCCACCACCTCCTCCGGTAGCGAGTTCCAGGCACCCACTATCCTCTGTGTAAAAAACTGCCCTCGTACATCTACTCTAAACCTTGCCCCTCTCACCTTAAACCTATGCCCCCTAGTAATTGACCCCTCTACCCTGGGGAAAAGCCTCTGACTATCCACTCTGTCTATGCCCCTCATAATTTTGTAGACCTCTATCAGGTCGCCCCTCAACCTCCGTCGTTCCAATGAGAACAAACCGAGTTTATTCAACCGCTCCTCATAGCTAATGCCCTCCATACCGGACAACATTCTGGTAAATCTCTTCTGCACCCTCTCTAAAGCCTCCACATCCTTCTGGTAGTGTGGCGACCAGAATTGAACACTATACTCCCAAGTGTGGCCTAACTAAGGTTCTATACAGCTGCAACATGACTTGCCAATTCTTATACTCAATGCCCCGGCCAATGAAGGCAAGCATGCCGTATGCCTCCTTGACTACCTTCTCCACCTGTGTTGCCCCTTTCAGTGACCTGTGGACCTGTACTCCTAGATCTCTTTGAATTTCAATACTCTTGAGGGTTCTACCATTCACTGTGTATTCCCTACCTGCATTAGACCTTCCAAAATGCATTACCTCACATTTGTCCGGATTAAACTCCATCTGCCATCTCTCCGCCCAAGTCTCCAAACAATCTAAATCCTGCTGTATCCTCTGACAGTCCTCATCGCTATCCGCAATTCCACCAACCTTTGTGTCGTCTGCAAACGTACTAATCAGACCAGTTACATTTTCCTCCAAATCATTTATATATACTACAAAGAGCAAAGGTCCCAGCACTGATCCCTGTGGAACACCACTGGTCACAGCCCTCCAATTAGAAAAGCATCCTTCCATTGCTACTCTCTGCCTTCTATGGCCTAGCCACACTTGTGTGTGTGAGAGAGAGTAAGTGAGCGTGTGTGTGAGAGAGAGAGAGAGTGAGTGTGTGTATGTGTGAGAGGGGGAGAGTGAACGTGTGTGTGTGTGTGTGAGCGAGAGAGTGAGCGTATGTGTGTGAGATAGTGAACGTGTGTATGTGTGAGAGAGTGAACATGTGTGTGTGAGAGAGAGTGAATGTGTGAGAGAGTGAGTGTGTGTATGTGTAAGAGAGAGAGTGAGCGTGTGTGTGTGAGAGAGAGTGAGCGTATGTGTGTGTGAGAGAGATAGTGAACGTGTGTATGTGTGAGAGAGAGACTGAGTGTATGTGTGTGTGAGATAGTGAACGTGTGTATGTGTGAGAGAGTGAATGTGTGTGTGTGTGAGAGAGTGAACGTGTGTATGTGTGAGAGAGTGAACATTGTGTGTGAGAGAGAGTTAACATACATGTGAGTGAATGTGTGTGAGACAGAGAGAGAGAGAGAGAGACCGAGAGAGAGAGTGAGAGAGACAGAGAGAGAGTGAGAGAGAGAGAGAGACCGAGAGAGAGAGAGACAGAGAGAGAGAGACCGAGAGAGAGAGAGACAGAGAGAGAGAGAGAGAGACCGAGAGAGAGAGACCGAGAGAGAGAGAGAGAGACAGAGAGAGAGACCGAGAGAGAGAGAGAGACAGAGAGAGAGAGAGACAAAGAGAGACAGAGTGTGATGTGTGGGAGAGAGATAGAGAGGACGAGAGTGCGAGAGGTGAGTGTTTGAGGGGCGTGTGTGAAGGGTGAGGGCGAGGGACAAGTGTGCAAGGGGTGAGTATGAGGGGTGAGCGTGTGAGGGGTGAGTATGCGAGGGGCATGAGTTAGGGGCGAGTGAGTTAGGGGAGCGTGTGCAATGGGTGAGTGTGAGGTGTGTGTGAGGGGTGAGTGTGCGATGGGCCGGCATGCGAGGGGCAAGTGTATGAGGTGTGAGTGTGCGAGGAGAGAATGTGCGAGGAGAGTGAGGGGCTAATGTGCAAGGGGAGAGCGTGCGAGGGGTGAGCATGCGAGGGGCGAGTGTGGGAGGGGTGAGTGTGTGAGCAGTGTGCAAGGTGCGAGGGGCAGGCGTGCAAGGGACGAGTGTGCAAGGGTAGAGTGTGCAAGGGGTGAGCGGGCGAGGGGTGAGTGCGAGGAGCGAGTGTGCGAGGAGCGAGTGTGCGAGGAGCGAGCATGCGAGGAGCGAGCATGCGAGGGGCTATGGACAGAGACCCCTGACTCATCCTGGCGTTGTACGAGACGGAGGTTCACTGAAAGCGTGTTCGCCTCATCTCCATCCCCCTCACGTACAGCGTGGACGTCTGGCACAGAGCAGCCAACGGCAGGACCAGGAAAAGTAGTCTTGACGTCACCATCGGATGTACTTGTGTCAAAGAGAGACGCTGGGGACAATAGTGAGCAGGGTAAACTCACTCTCTCACTCCCCCTCTCTCTCTCTCTCTTCTCTGTCTCTGCACTCCCTCCCTCGTTCCCGTTCTCCACTCCGTTGTCAGCGGGATCGTCGAACACTCCTCCGGGTCGTGTCCTTGACTGAATTTCCGACGCTCGTGGGAACGGGGAGGCCGTGTGCGAGGAGTTGGCGCTTGAGGAGTTTGTTCAATTTGTATTTAGCACAGGGGCTGGTTTAGCACAGGGCTAAAGAGCTGGCTATTAAAGCAGACCCAGGCAGGCCAGCAGCACGGTTCAATTCCCGTACCAGCCTCCCCGAACAGGCGCCGGAATGTGGCGACTAGGGGCTTTTCACAGTAACTTCATTGAAACCTACTCGTGACAATAAGCGATTTTCATTTTGGCTAGTTACCATCATTGGCGGGAGGCGGGGCGGGGGGGCGGAATTGGTGCAGGGCTTATTAGATTTGGGGGGGGGGTGTAATGATTTTGTTTTGTAAAATGTTTAAATGGTAAAGCTTTGAATAAACTAACTTTTAAAAAAAATAATAATGATGTAACTCTCTTTTACGATTCTTTAATTACACCTTCAGCTGACACACAGTGTGGATACTGACCAATTCTTCAATAATGTTAGTGCAACAATTATGCGTCAAAACCCAGGCTTTTAATAATATTATCACAAGAAATATATATCTCTCTCCCTCTTTATTTTATTCTCCAACACCCCCCCCTCCCTCTCTGTCCCTTTCTATTTCTCTCTGGCTCTCTCCATCATTCTCTCCATCACTCTCTCCATCCATCTTTCCCTCTCTATTTCTATTTCTCCCTCGTTGCCATACTGTCGGTCATTCAGTTGCACATTCACTCTGTCACCTGAGGAACAGATACATCCATTCTGTGGATTGCCTCATTTGTTTAAATGATGCACATTGCATTTTAGCAGGCGGCGAATTTGCCTGCAGAGCGGAGTCATGGACACACTGACACAGGGCGAGCAATCCCTTCTCCGATCGCGATAAAAATAGCACAGGAATAACATCCATTCATTCCCTCAGTACTGACCCTCTGGCAGTGAGGCACTCCCTCAGACCTGACCCTATGACAGTGCTGCACTCACTCAGTACTGACCCCCTGACAGTGCAGCACTCCCTCAGTACTGACCCTCTGACAGAGCAGCACTCCCTCAGTACTAACCCTCTGACAGAGCGGCGCTCCCTCAGTACTGACCCTCTGACAGTGCGGCACTCCCTCAGTACTGACCCTCTGACAGTGCAGCACTCCCTCAGTACTGACCCTCTGACAGAGCAGCACTCCCTCAGTACTAACCCTCTGACAGAGCGGCGCTCCCTCAGTACTGACCCTCTGACAGTGCGGCACTCCCTCAGTACTGACCCTCTGTCAATGCAGCACTCCCTCAGTACTGACCCTCTGACAGAGCAGCACTCCCTCAGTACTAACCCTCTGACAGAGCGGCACTCCCTCAATACTGACCCTCTGACAATGCAGCACTCCCTCAGTACTGACCCTCTGACAGAGCGGCGCTCCCTCAGTACTGACCCTCTGACAGTGCAGCACTCCTTCAGTACTGACCCTCTGACAGAGCGGCGCTCCCTCAGTACTGACCCTCTGACAGTGCGGCACTCCCTCAGTACTGACCCTCTGACAGTGCGGCACTCTCTCAGTACTGACCCTCTGACAGTGCAGCACTCCCTCAGTACTGACCCTCTGAGAGTGCAGCACTCACTCAGTACTGACCCTCTGACAGTGCGGCACTCCCTCAGTACTGCCCCTCTGACAGTGCGGCGCTCCCTCAGTACTGACGCTCTGACAGTGCAGCACTCACTCAGTACTGACCCTCTGACAGTGCGGCACTCCCTCAGTACTGACCCTCTGACAGTGCGGAACTCCCTCAGTACTGACCCTCTGACAGTGCGGCACTCCCTCAGTACTGACCCTCTGACAGTGCGGAACTCCCTCAGTACTGACCCTCTGACAGTGCGGCACTCCCTCAGTACTGACGCTCTGACAGGGCAGAACTATCTCAGAACAGACCCTCTGACAGTGCCGGGCACCCTCAATGCTCTACAGTAAACAGAGCCTATTTAAACAGTGCTCTACAATAAACAGAGTCTATTTAAACAGTGCTCTACAGTAAACAGAGCCTATTTAAACAGTGCTCTACAATAAACAGAGTCTATTTAAACAGTGCTCTACAGCACACAGAGACTATTTAAACAATGCCCTACAGTAAACAGAGCCTATATAAACAGTGCCCTACACTAAACAGAGTCTATTTAAACAGTGCGCTACAATAAACAGAGGCTATTTAAACAGTGTCCTACAGTAAACCGAGTCTATTTAAACAGTGCTCTACAGTAAACAGAGCCTATTTAAACAGTGCCCTACAATAAACAGAGTCTATGTAAACAGTGTCCTACAATAAACAGAGTCTATTTAAACAGTGCCCGACAATAATCAGAGCCTATTGAAACAGTGCTCCACAATAGACAGAGCCTATTTAAACAGTGCCTACAGTAAACAGAGTCTATTTAAACAGTGTCCTACAGTAAACAGAGCCTATTTAAACAGTGCCCTACAGTAAACAGAGTCTAGATAAACAGTGCCCGACAATAAACAGAGTCTATTTAAACAGTGCCCTACAATAAACAGAGTCTATTTAAACAGTGCCCTTCAGTAAACAGAGCCTATTTAAACAGTGCCCTATAGGAAACAGAGCCTATTTAAACAGTGTCCTACAATAAACAGAGTCTATTTAAACAGTGCCCTTCAGTAAACAGAGCCTATTTAAACAGTGCCCTATAGGAAACAGAGCCTATTTAAACAGTGTCCTACAGTAAACAGAGCCTATTTAAACAGTGCCCTACAGTAAACAGAGCCTATTTAAACAGTGTCCTACAGTAAACAGAGCCTATTTAAACAGTGCCCTACAGTAAACAGAGTCTATTTAAACAGTGCCCTATCGGAAACAGAGCCTATTTAAACAGTGTCCTACAGTAAACAGAGACTATGTAAACAGTGCCCTACAGTAAACAGAGCCTATTTAAACAGTGCCCTATAGGAAACAGAGCCTATTTAAACAGTGTCCTACAATAAACAGAGTCTATTTAAACAGTGCCCTTCAGTAAACAGAGCCTATTTAAACAGTGCCCTATAGGAAACAGAGCCTATTTAAACAGTGTCCTACAGTAAACAGAGCCTATTTAAACAGTGCTCCACAATAAACCGAGCCTATTTAAACAGTGTCCTACAGTAAACAGAGTCTATATAAACTGTGCCCTACAATAAACAGAGCCTATTTAAACAGTGTCCTACAGTAAACAGAGCCTATTTAAACAGTGTCCTACAGTAAACAGAGCCTATTTAAACAGTGTCCTACAGTAAACAGAGTCTATTTAAACAGTGTCCTACAGTAAACAGAGTCTATTTAAACAGTGCCCTACAATAAACAGAGCCTATTTAAACAGTGTCCTACAGTAAACAGAGCCTATTTAAACAGTGTCCTACAGTAAACAGAGTCTATTTAAACAATGTCCTACAATAAACAGAGTCTATTTAAACAGTGCCCTACAGTAAACAGAGTCTATTTAAACAGTGTCCTACAATAAACAGAGTCTATTTAAACAGTGCTCTACAGTAAACAGAGTCTATTTAAACAGTGCCCTACAGTAAACAGAGCCTATTTAAACAGTGCCCTACAGTAAACAGAGCCTATTTAAACAGTGTCCTACAGTAAACAGAGCCTATTTAAACAGTGCCCTACAGTAAACAGAGTCTATTTAAACAGTGCCCTATAGGAAACAGAGCCTATTTAAACAGTGTCCTACAGTAAACAGAGTCTATGTAAACAGTGCCCTACAGTAAACAGAGCCTATTTAAACAGTGCCCTACAGTAAACAGAGCCTATTTAAACAGTGCTCCACAATAAACAGTCTATTTAAACAGTGCCCTACAGTAAACAGAGTCTATATAAACTGTGCCCTACAGTAAACAGAGCCTATTTAAACAGTGTCCTACAGTAAACAGAGCCTATTTAAACAGTGCTCTACAGTAAACAGAGTCAATTTAAACAGTGCCCTACAGTAAACAGAGTCTATTTAAACAGTGCTCTACAGTAAACAGAGTCTATTTAAACAGTGCCCTACAGTAAACAGAGCCTATTTAAACAGTGTCCTACAGTAAACAGAGCCTATTTAAACAGTGACCTACAGTAAACAGAGCCTATTTAAACAGTGCTCCACAATAAACAGTCTATTTAAACAGTGCCCTACAGTAAACAGAGCCTATTTAAACAGTGCTCTACAATAAACAGAGCCTATTTAAACAGTGCCCTACAGTAAACAGAGCCTATTTAAACAGTGCCCTACAGTAAACAGAGTCTATTTAAACAGTGCTCCACAATAAACAGAGTCTATTTAAACAGTGTCCTACAGTAAACAGAGCCTATTTAAACAGTGCCCTACAGTAAACAGAGCCTATTTAAACAGTGCTCCACAATAAACAGTCTATTTAAACAGTGCCCTACAGTAAACAGAGTCTATATAAACTGTGCCCTACAGTAAACAGAGCCTATTTAAACAGTGCCCTACAGTAAACAGAGTCTATTTAAACAGTGCTCTACAGTAAACAGAGTCTATTTAAACAGTGCCCTACAGTAAACAGAGCCTATTTAAACAGTGTCCTACAGTAAACAGAGCCTATTTAAACAGTGCTCCACAATAAACAGTCTATTTAAACTGTGCCCTACAATAAACAGAGTCTATTTAAACAGTGCCCTACAGTAAACAGAGCCTATTTAAACAGTGTCCTACAGTAAACAGAGCCTATTTAAACAGTGCTCTACAGTAAACAGAGCCTTTTTAAACAGGGCCCTACAGTAAACAGAGTCTATTTAAACAGTGCCCTACAGTAGACAGAGTCTATTTAAACAGGGCCCTACAGTAAACAGAGCCTATTTAAACAGTGCCCTACAGTAAACAGAGTCTATTTAAACAGGGCCCTACAGTAAACAGAGTCTATTTAAACAGTGCCCTACAGTAGACAGAGTCTATTTAAACAGGGCCCTACAGTAAACAGAGCCTATTTAAACAGTGCCCTACAGTAAACAGAGTCTATTTAAACAGTGCCCTACAGTAAACAGAGCCTATTTAAACAGTGCCCTACAGCAAACAGAGCCTATTTAAACAGTGTCCTACAGTAAACAGAGTCTATGTAAACAGTGCCCTACAGTAAACAGAGACTATTTAAACAGTGCCCTATAGTAAACAGAGTCTATTTAAACAGGGCTCTACAATAAACAGAGCCTATTTAAACTGTGCCCTACAGTAAACAGAGCCTATTTAAACAGTGTCCTACAGTAAACAGAGTCTATTTAAACTGTGCCCTACAGTAAACAGAGCCTATTTAAACAGTGCCCTACAGTAAACAGAGCCTATTTAAACAGTGCCCTACAGCAAACAGAGCCTATTTAAACAGTGTCCTACAGTAAACAGAGTCTATGTAAACAGTGCCCTACAGTAAACAGAGACTATTTAAACAGTGCCCTATAGTAAACAGAGTCTATTTAAACAGGGCTCTACAATAAACAGAGCCTATTTAAACAGTGCGCTACAGTAAACAGAGCCTATTTAAACAGTGCCCTACAGTAAACAGAGTCTATTTAAACAGTCCCCTACAGTAAACAGAGCCTATTTAAACAGTGCCCTACAGTAAACAGAGTCTATTTAAACAGTGCCCTACAGTAAACAGAGTCTATTTAAACAGGGCTCTACAGTAAACAGAGCCTATTTAAACAGTGCTCTACAGTAAACAGAGCCTATTTAAACAGTGCCCTACAGTAAACAGAGTCTATTTAAACAGTGCCCTACAGTAAACAGAGTCTATTTAAACAGGGCTCTACAGTAAACAGAGCCTATTTAAACAGTGCGCTACAGTAAACAGAGCCTATTTAAACAGTGCCCTACAGTAAACAGAGTCTATTTAAACAGTCCCCTACAGTAAACAGAGCCTATTTAAACAGTGCCCTACAGTAAACAGAGTCTATTTAAACAGTGCCCTACAATAAACAGAGCCTATTTAAACAGTGCCCTACAGTAAACAGAACCTATTTAAACTGTGCCCTACAGTAAACAGAGCCTATTTAAACAGTGCTCGACAGTAAACAGAGCCTATTTATACAGTGCCCTACAGTAAACAGAGTCTATTTAAACAGTGCCCTACAGTAAACAGAGTCTATTTAAACAGGGCTCTACAGTAAACAGAGCCTATTTAAACAGTGCGCTACAGTAAACAGAGCCTATTTAAACAGTGCCCTACAGTAAACAGAGTCTATTTAAACAGTCCCCTACAGTAAACAGATCCTATTTAAACAGTGCCCTACAGTAAACAGAGTCTATTTAAACAGTGCCCTACAATAAACAGAGCCTATTTAAACAGTGCCCTACAGTAAACAGAGCCTATTTAAAAAGTGCCCTACAGTAAACAGAGCCTATTTAAACTGTGCCCTACAGTAAACAGAGCCTATTTAAACAGTGCTCTACAGTAAACAGAGCCTTTTTAAACAGTGCTCTACAGTAAACAGAGCCTATTTAAACTGTGCCCTACAATAAACAGAGTCTATTTAAACAGTGCCCTACAGTAAACAGAGCCTATTTAAACAGTGCCCTACAGTAAACAGAGCCTATTTAAACAGTGTCCTACAGTAAACAGAGTCTATTTAAACAGGGCTCTACAATAAACAGTATCTATTTAAACAGTGCTCCACAATAAACAGTCTATTTAAACTGTGCCCTACAGTAAACAGAGCCTATTTAAACAGTGCCCTACAGTAAACAGAGCCTATTTAAACAGTGCCCTACAGTAAACAGAGCCTATTTAAACAGTACCCTACAGTAAACAGAGCCTATTTAAACAGTGCACTACAATAAACAGAGCCTACTTAAACTGTGCCCTACAGTAAACAGAGCCTATTTAAACAGTGCCCTACAATAAACAGAGCCTAATTAAACTGTGCCCTACAGTAAACAGAGCCTATTTAAACAGTACCCTACAGTAAACAGAGCCTATTTAAACAGTGCCCTACAGTAAACAGAGTCTATTTAAACAGGGCCCTACAGGAAACAGAGCCTATTTAAACAGTGCCCTACAGTAAACAGAGTCTATTTAAACAGGGCCCTACAGTAAACAGAGCCTATTTAAACAGTGCTCTACAATAAACAGAGCCTATTTAAACAGTGCACTACAATAAACAGAGCCTATTTAAACAGTGCCCTACAGTAAACAGAGCCTATTTAAACAGTGCTCTACAATAAACAGAGTCTATGTAAACAGTGCACTACAATAAACAGAGCCTATTTAAACAGTGCCCTACAGTAAACAGAGTCTATTTAAACAGGGCCCTACAGTAAACAGAGCCTATTTAAACAGTGCTCTACAATAAACAGTCTATGTAAACAGTGCACTACAATAAACAGAGCCTATTTAAACAGTGCCCTACAGTAAACAGAGCCTATTTAAACAGTGCTCTACAATAAACAGAGTCTATGTAAACAGTGCCCTACAGTAAACAGAGTCTATTTAAACTGTGCCCCACAATAAACAGAGCCTATTTAAACAGTGCCCTACAGTAAACAGAGCCTATTTAAACAGTGCCCTACAGTAAACAGAGCCTATTTAAACAGTGCTCTACAATAAACAGAGCCTATTTAAACAGTGCCCTACAGTAAACAGAGCCTATTTAAACAGTGCCCTACAGTAAAAAGAGCCTAATTAAACAGGGACCTACAGTATACAGAGTCTATTTAAACAGTGCTCTACAATAAACAGAGTCTATGTAAACAGTGCACTACAATAAACAGAGCCTATTTAAACAGTGCCCTACAGTAAACAGAGCCTATTTAAACAGTGCTCTACAATAAACAGAGTCTATGTAAACAGTGCACTACAATAAACAGAGCCTATTTAAACAGTGCCCTACAGTAAACAGAGCCTATTTAAACTGTGCCCTACAGTAAACAGAGTCTATTTAAACAGGGCCCTACAGTAAACAGAGTCTATTTAAACAGTGCCCTACAGTAAACAGAGCCTATTTAAACAGTGTCCTACAGTAAACAGAGCCTATTTAAACAGTGCCCTACAGTAAACAGAGCCTATTTAAACAGTGCCCTACAGTAAACAGAGTCTATTTAAACAGGGCCCTACAGTAAACAGAGTCTATTTAAACAGGGCCCTACAGTAAACAGAGCCTATTTAAACAGTGCACTACAATAAACAGAGCCTATTTAAACAGTGCCCTACAGTAAACAGAACCTATTTAAACTGTGCCCTACAGTAAACAGAGCCTATTTAAACAGTGCCCTACAGTAAACAGAGTCTATTTAAACAGTGCCCTACAATAAACAGAGCCTATTTAAACAGTGCCCTACAGTAAACAGAGCCTATTTAAACAGTGCCCTACAATAAACAGAGCCTATTTAAACAATGCTCCACAATAAACAGAGCCTATTTAAACAGTGCACTACAATAAACAGAGCCTATTTAAACAGTGCCCTACAGTAAACAGAACCTATTTAAACAGTGCCCTACAATAAACAGAGCCTATTTAAACAATGCTCCACAATAAACAGAGCCTATTTAAACAGTGCACTACAATAAACAGAGCCTATTTAAACAGTGCCCTACAGTAAACAGAACCTATTTAAACTGTGCCCTACAGTAAACAGAGCCTATTTAAACAGTGCCCTACAGTAAACAGAGTCTATTTAAACAGTGCACTACAATAAACAGAGCCTATTTAAACAGTGCCCTACAATAAACAGAGCCTACTTAAACTGTGCCCTACAGTAAACAGAGCCTATTTAAACAGTGCCCTACAGTAAACAGAACCTATTTATACAGTGCCCTACAGTAAACAGAGCCTATTTAAACTGTGCCCTACAGTAAACAGAGCCTATTTAAACAGTGTCCTACAGTAAACAGAACCTATTTATACAGTGCCCTACAGTAAACAGAGCCTATTTAAACTGTGCCCTACAATAAACAGAGCCTATTTAAACAGTGCCCTACAGTAAACAGAGCCTATTTAAACAGTGCCCTACAGTAAACAGAGCCTATTTAAACTGTGCCCTACAGTAAACAGAGCCTATTTAAACTGTGCCCTACAGTAAACAGAGCCTATTTAAACAGTGCCCTACAGTAAACAGAGTCTATTTAAACAGTGCCCTACAGTAAACATAACCTATTTATACAGTGCCCTACAGTAAACAGAGCCTATTTAAACTGTGCCCTACAATAAACAGAGCCTATTTAAACAGTGCCCTACAGTAAACAGAGCCTATTTAAACAGTGCCCTACAGTAAACAGAGTCTATTTAAACAGTGCCCTACAGTAAACAGAGTCTATTTAAACAGGGCTCTACAGTAAACAGAGCCTATTTAAACAGTGCGCTACAGTAAACAGAGCCTATTTAAACAGTGCCCTACAGTAAACAGAGTCTATTTAAACAGTCCCCTACAGTAAACAGAGCCTATTTAAACAGTGCCCTACAGTAAACAGAGTCTATTTAAACAGTGCCCTACAATAAACAGAGCCTATTTAAACAGTGCCCTACAGTAAACAGAACCTATTTAAACTGTGCCCTACAGTAAACAGAGCCTATTTAAACAGTGCTCGACAGTAAACAGAGCCTATTTATACAGTGCCCTACAGTAAACAGAGTCTATTTAAACAGTGCCCTACAGTAAACAGAGTCTATTTAAACAGGGCTCTACAGTAAACAGAGCCTATTTAAACAGTGCGCTACAGTAAACAGAGCCTATTTAAACAGTGCCCTACAGTAAACAGAGTCTATTTAAACAGTCCCCTACAGTAAACAGATCCTATTTAAACAGTGCCCTACAGTAAACAGAGTCTATTTAAACAGTGCCCTACAATAAACAGAGCCTATTTAAACAGTGCCCTACAGTAAACAGAGCCTATTTAAAAAGTGCCCTACAGTAAACAGAGCCTATTTAAACTGTGCCCTACAGTAAACAGAGCCTATTTAAACAGTGCTCTACAGTAAACAGAGCCTTTTTAAACAGTGCTCTACAGTAAACAGAGCCTATTTAAACTGTGCCCTACAATAAACAGAGTCTATTTAAACAGTGCCCTACAGTAAACAGAGCCTATTTAAACAGTGCCCTACAGTAAACAGAGCCTATTTAAACAGTGTCCTACAGTAAACAGAGTCTATTTAAACAGGGCTCTACAATAAACAGTATCTATTTAAACAGTGCTCCACAATAAACAGTCTATTTAAACTGTGCCCTACAGTAAACAGAGCCTATTTAAACAGTGCCCTACAGTAAACAGAGCCTATTTAAACAGTGCCCTACAGTAAACAGAGCCTATTTAAACAGTACCCTACAGTAAACAGAGCCTATTTAAACAGTGCACTACAATAAACAGAGCCTACTTAAACTGTGCCCTACAGTAAACAGAGCCTATTTAAACAGTGCCCTACAATAAACAGAGCCTAATTAAACTGTGCCCTACAGTAAACAGAGCCTATTTAAACAGTACCCTACAGTAAACAGAGCCTATTTAAACAGTGCCCTACAGTAAACAGAGTCTATTTAAACAGGGCCCTACAGGAAACAGAGCCTATTTAAACAGTGCCCTACAGTAAACAGAGTCTATTTAAACAGGGCCCTACAGTAAACAGAGCCTATTTAAACAGTGCTCTACAATAAACAGAGCCTATTTAAACAGTGCACTACAATAAACAGAGCCTATTTAAACAGTGCCCTACAGTAAACAGAGCCTATTTAAACAGTGCTCTACAATAAACAGAGTCTATGTAAACAGTGCACTACAATAAACAGAGCCTATTTAAACAGTGCCCTACAGTAAACAGAGTCTATTTAAACAGGGCCCTACAGTAAACAGAGCCTATTTAAACAGTGCTCTACAATAAACAGTCTATGTAAACAGTGCACTACAATAAACAGAGCCTATTTAAACAGTGCCCTACAGTAAACAGAGCCTATTTAAACAGTGCTCTACAATAAACAGAGTCTATGTAAACAGTGCCCTACAGTAAACAGAGTCTATTTAAACTGTGCCCCACAATAAACAGAGCCTATTTAAACAGTGCCCTACAGTAAACAGAGCCTATTTAAACAGTGCCCTACAGTAAACAGAGCCTATTTAAACAGTGCTCTACAATAAACAGAGCCTATTTAAACAGTGCCCTACAGTAAACAGAGCCTATTTAAACAGTGCCCTACAGTAAAAAGAGCCTAATTAAACAGGGACCTACAGTATACAGAGTCTATTTAAACAGTGCTCTACAATAAACAGAGTCTATGTAAACAGTGCACTACAATAAACAGAGCCTATTTAAACAGTGCCCTACAGTAAACAGAGCCTATTTAAACAGTGCTCTACAATAAACAGAGTCTATGTAAACAGTGCACTACAATAAACAGAGCCTATTTAAACAGTGCCCTACAGTAAACAGAGCCTATTTAAACTGTGCCCTACAGTAAACAGAGTCTATTTAAACAGGGCCCTACAGTAAACAGAGTCTATTTAAACAGTGCCCTACAGTAAACAGAGCCTATTTAAACAGTGTCCTACAGTAAACAGAGCCTATTTAAACAGTGCCCTACAGTAAACAGAGCCTATTTAAACAGTGCCCTACAGTAAACAGAGTCTATTTAAACAGGGCCCTACAGTAAACAGAGTCTATTTAAACAGGGCCCTACAGTAAACAGAGCCTATTTAAACAGTGCACTACAATAAACAGAGCCTATTTAAACAGTGCCCTACAGTAAACAGAACCTATTTAAACTGTGCCCTACAGTAAACAGAGCCTATTTAAACAGTGCCCTACAGTAAACAGAGTCTATTTAAACAGTGCCCTACAATAAACAGAGCCTATTTAAACAGTGCCCTACAGTAAACAGAGCCTATTTAAACAGTGCCCTACAATAAACAGAGCCTATTTAAACAATGCTCCACAATAAACAGAGCCTATTTAAACAGTGCACTACAATAAACAGAGCCTATTTAAACAGTGCCCTACAGTAAACAGAACCTATTTAAACAGTGCCCTACAATAAACAGAGCCTATTTAAACAATGCTCCACAATAAACAGAGCCTATTTAAACAGTGCACTACAATAAACAGAGCCTATTTAAACAGTGCCCTACAGTAAACAGAACCTATTTAAACTGTGCCCTACAGTAAACAGAGCCTATTTAAACAGTGCCCTACAGTAAACAGAGTCTATTTAAACAGTGCACTACAATAAACAGAGCCTATTTAAACAGTGCCCTACAATAAACAGAGCCTACTTAAACTGTGCCCTACAGTAAACAGAGCCTATTTAAACAGTGCCCTACAGTAAACAGAACCTATTTATACAGTGCCCTACAGTAAACAGAGCCTATTTAAACTGTGCCCTACAGTAAACAGAGCCTATTTAAACAGTGTCCTACAGTAAACAGAACCTATTTATACAGTGCCCTACAGTAAACAGAGCCTATTTAAACTGTGCCCTACAATAAACAGAGCCTATTTAAACAGTGCCCTACAGTAAACAGAGCCTATTTAAACAGTGCCCTACAGTAAACAGAGCCTATTTAAACTGTGCCCTACAGTAAACAGAGCCTATTTAAACTGTGCCCTACAGTAAACAGAGCCTATTTAAACAGTGCCCTACAGTAAACAGAGTCTATTTAAACAGTGCCCTACAGTAAACATAACCTATTTATACAGTGCCCTACAGTAAACAGAGCCTATTTAAACTGTGCCCTACAATAAACAGAGCCTATTTAAACAGTGCCCTACAGTAAACAGAGCCTATTTAAACAGTGCCCTACAGTAAACAGAGCCTATTTAAACTGTGCCCTACAGTAAACAGAGCCTATTTAAACTGTGCCCTACAGTAAACAGAGCCTATTTAAACAGTGCCCTACAGTAAACAGAGTCTATTTAAACAGTGCACTACAATAAACAGAGCCTATTTAAACAGTGCCCTACAATAAACAGAGCCTATTTAAACAGTGCCCTACAGTAAACAGAAGCTATTTAAACTGTGCCCTACAGTAAACAGAGCCGATTTAAACTGTGCCCTACAGTAAACAGAGCCTATTTAAACAGTGCCCTACAGTAAACAGAGCCTATTTAAACAGTGCCCTACAGTAAACAGAACCTATTTAAACTGTGCCCTACAGTAAACAGAGTCTATTTAAACAGTGCCCTACAGTAAACAGAGTCTATTTAAACAGTGCCCTACAGTAAACAGAGTCTATTTAAACAGTGCCCTACAATAAACAGAGCCTATTTAAACAGTGCCCTACAATAAACAGAGCTTATTTAAACAGTGCCCTACAATAAACAGTCTATTTAAACAGTGCCCTACAGTAAACAGAGTCTATTTAAACAGTGCCCTACAATAAACAGAGCCTATTTAAACAGTGCTCCACAATAAACAGAGCCTATTTAAACAGTGCTCTACAATAAACAGAGCCTATTTAAACAGTGCCCTACAGTAAACAGAGCCTATTTAAACAGTGTCCTACAGTAAACAGAGCCTATTTAAACAGTGCTCTACAATAAACAGAGCCTATTTAAACAATGCCCTACAGTAAACAGAGCCTATTTAAACTGTGCCCTACAGTAAACAGAGCCTATTTAAACAGTGCTCTACAGTAAACAGAGTCTATTTAAACAGTGCCCTACAGTAAACAGAGCCTATTTAAACTGTGCCCTACAGTAAACAGAGCCTATTTAAACAGTGCCCTACAGTAAACAGAGCCTATTTAAACAGTGCTCTACAGTAAACAGAGTCTATTTAAACAGTGCCCTACAGTAAACAGAGTCTATTTAAACAGTGCCCTACAGTAAACAGAGCCTATTTAAACTGTGCACTACAGTAAACAGAGCCTATTTAAACAGTGCCCTACAGTAAACAGAGTCTATTTAAACTGTGCCTTACAGTAAACAGAGCCTATTTAAACAGTGCCGTACAATAAACAGAGCCTATTTAAACAGTGCCCTACAGTAAACAGAGCCTATTTAAACTGTGCCCTACAGTAAACAGAGTCTATTTAAACAGTGCCCTACAGTAAACAGAGCCTATTTAAACTGTACCCTACAGTAAACAGAGCCTATTTAAACAGTGCCCTACAGTAAACAGAGTCTATTTAAACAGTGCCCTACAGTAAACAGAGTCTATTTAAACAGTGCCCTACAGTAAACAGAGCCTATTTAAACTGTACCCTACAGTAAACAGAGCCTTTTTAAACAGGGCCCTACAGTAAACAGAGTCTATTTAAACTGTACCCTACAGTAAACAGAGCCTATTTAAACTGTGCCCTACAGTAAACAGAGTATATTTAAACAGTGCCCTACAGTAAACAGAGCCTATTTAAACTGTACCCTACAGTAAACAGAGCCTTTTTAAACAGGGCCCTACAGTAAACAGAGTCTATTTAAACAGTACCCTACAGTAAACAGAGTCTATTTAAACAGTGCTCTACAGTAAACAGAGCCTATTTAAACAGGGCTCTACAATAAACAGTGTCTATTTAAACAGTGCTCTACAATAAACAGAGCCTATTTAAACTGTGCCCTACAGTAAACAGAGCCTATTTAAACAGTGCCCTACAGTAAACAGAGCCTATTTAAACAGTGCCCTACAGTAAACAGAGTCTATTTAAACAGTGCCCTACAGTAAACAGAGTCTATTTAAACAGTGCCCTACAGTAAACAGAGTCTATTTAAACAGTGTCCTACAGTAAACAGAGCCTATTTAAACAGTGCTCTACAGTAAACAGAGCCTATTTAAACAGTGCCCTACAGTAAACAGAGTCTATTTAAACAGTGCCCTACAGTAAACAGAGTCTATTTAAACAGTGCCCTACAGTAAACAGAGTCTATTTAAACTGTGCCCTACAGTAAACAGAGCCTATTTAAACTGTGCCCTACAGTAAACAGAGCCTATTTAAACAGTGCCCTACAGTAAACAGAGTCTATTTAAACAGTGCACTACAATAAACAGAGCCTATTTAAACAGTGCCCTACAATAAACAGAGCCTATTTAAACAGTGCCCTACAGTAAACAGAACCTATTTAAACTGTGCCCTACAGTAAACAGAGCCGATTTAAACTGTGCCCTACAGTAAACAGAGCCTATTTAAACAGTGCCCTACAGTAAACAGAGCCTATTTAAACAGTGCCCTACAGTAAACAGAACCTATTTAAACTGTGCCCTACAGTAAACAGAGTCTATTTAAACAGTGCCCTACAGTAAACAGAGTCTATTTAAACAGTGCCCTACAGTAAACAGAGTCTATTTAAACAGTGCCCTACAATAAACAGAGCCTATTTAAACAGTGCCCTACAATAAACAGAGCCTATTTAAACAGTGGCCTACAATAAACAGTCTATTTAAACAGTGCCCTACAGTAAACAGAGTCTATTTAAACAGTGCCCTACAATAAACAGAGCCTATTTAAACAGTGCTCCACAATAAACAGAGCCTATTTAAACAGTGCTCTACAATAAACAGAGCCTATTTAAACAGTGCCCTACAGTAAACAGAGCCTATTTAAACAGTGTCCTACAGTAAACAGAGCCTATTTAAACAGTGCTCTACAGTAAACAGAGCCTATTTAAACAGTGCTCTACAGTAAACAGAGTCTATTTAAACAGTGCCCTACAGTAAACAGAGCCTATTTAAACTGTGCCCTACAGTAAACAGAGCCTATTTAAACAGTGCCCTACAGTAAACAGAGCCTATTTAAACAGTGCTCTACAGTAAACAGAGTCTATTTAAACAGTGCCCTACAGTAAACAGAGTCTATTTAAACAGTGTCCTACAGTAAACAGAGCCTATTTAAACTGTGCCCTACAGTAAACAGAGCCTATTTAAACAGTGCCCTACAGTAAACAGAGTCTATTTAAACTGTGCCCTACAGTAAACAGAGCCTATTTAAACAGTGCCGTACAATAAACAGAGCCTATTTAAACAGTGCCCTACAGTAAACAGAGCCTATTTAAACTGTGCCCTACAGTAAACAGAGTCTATTTAAACAGTGCCCTACAGTAAACAGAGCCTATTTAAACTGTACCCTACAGTAAACAGAGCCTATTTAAACAGTGCCCTACAGTAAACAGAGTCTATTTAAACAGTGCCCTACAGTAAACAGAGCCTATTTAAACAGTGCCCTACAGTAAACAGAGTCTATTTAAACAGTGCCCTACAGTAAACAGAGTCTATTTAAACAGTGCCCTACAGTAAACAGAGTCTATTTAAACAGTGTCCTACAGTAAACAGAGCCTATTTAAACAGTGCTCTACAGTAAACAGAGCCTATTTAAACAGTGCCCTACAGTAAACAGAGTCTATTTAAACAGTGCCCTACAGTAAACAGAGTCTATTTAAACAGTGCCCTACAGTAAACAGAGTCTATTTAAACAGTGTCCTACAGTAAACAGAGCCTATTTAAACTGTGCTCTACAGTAAACAGAGCCTTTTTAAACAGGGCCCTACAGTAAACAGAGTCTATTTAAACAGGGCCCTACAGCAAACAGAGCCTTTTTAAACAGGGCCCTACAATAAACAGAGTCTATTTAAACAGTGTCCTACAGTAAACAGAGCCTATTTAAACAGTGCTCTACAGTAAACAGAGCCTATTTAAACAGGGCCCTACAGTAAACAGAGTCTATGTAAACAGTGACCTACAGTAAACAGAGCCTTTTTAAACAGGGCCCTACAATAAACAGAGTCTATTTAAACTGTGCCCTACAGTAAACAGAGCCTATTTAAACAGTGCCCTACAGTAAACAGAGTCTATTTAAACAGTGCCCTACAGTAAACAGAGCCTATTTAAACAGTGTCCTACAGTAAACAGAGCCTATTTAAACAGTGCCCTACAGTAAACAGAGTCTATTTAAACAGGGCCCTACAGTAAACAGAGCCTATTTAAATAGTGCCCTACAGTAAACAGAGTCTATTTAAACAGTGTCCTACAGTAAACAGAGCCTATTTAAACAGTGCTCTACAGTAAACAGAGCCTATTTAAACAGTGCTCTACAGTAAACAGAGCCTTTTTAAACAGGACCCTACAGTAAACAGAGTCTATTTAATAAGGGCCCTACAGCAAACAGAGCCTTTTTAAACAGGGCCCTACAGTAAACAGAGCCTATTTAAACAGTGCCCTACAGTAAACAGAGCCTATTTAAACAGTGCCCTACAGTAAACAGAGCCTATTTAAACAGTGCTCTACAGTAAACAGAGTCTATTTAAACAGTGCCCTACAGTAAACAGAGCCTATTTAAACAGTGCCCTACAGTAAACAGAGCCTATTTAAACAGGGCCCTACAGTAAACAGAGCCTATTTAAACTGTGCCCTACAGTAAACAGAGCCTATTTAAACAGTGCCCTACAGTAAACAGAGCCTATTTAAACAGTGCTCTACAGTAAACAGAGTCTATTTAAACAGTGCCCTACAGTAAACAGAGTCTATTTAAACAGTGTCCTACAGTAAACAGAGCCTATTTAAACTGTGCCCTACAGTAAACAGAGCCTATTTAAACAGTGCCCTACAGTAAACAGAGTCTATTTAAACTGTGCCCTACAGTAAACAGAGCCTATTTAAACAGTGCCGTACAATAAACAGAGCCTATTTAAACAGTCCCCTACAGTAAACAGAGCCTATTTAAACTGTGCCCTACAGTAAACAGAGTCTATTTAAACAGTGCCCTACAGTAAACAGAGCCTATTTAAACAGTGCCCTACAGTAAACAGAGTCTATTTAAACAGTGCCCTACAGTAAACAGAGTCTATTTAAACAGTGCCCTACAGTAAACAGAGCCTATTTAAACTGTACCCTACAGTAAACAGAGCCTTTTTAAACAGGGCCCTACAGTAAACAGAGTCTATTTAAACTGTACCCTACAGTAAACAGAACCTATTTAAACTGTGCCCTACAGTAAACAGAGTCTATTTAAACAGTGCCCTACAGTAAACAGAGCCTATTTAAACTGTACCCTACAGTAAACAGAGCCTTTTTAAACAGGGCCCTACAGTAAACAGAGTCTATTTAAACAGTGCCCTACAGTAAACAGAGTCTATTTAAACAGTGCTCTACAGTAAACAGAGCCTATTTAAACAGGGCTCTACAATAAACAGTGTCTATTTAAACAGTGCTCTACAATAAACAGAGCCTATTTAAACTGTGCCCTACAGTAAACAGAGCCTATTTAAACAGTGCCCTACAGTAAACAGAGCCTATTTAAACAGTGCCCTACAGTAAACAGAGTCTATTTAAACAGTGCCCTACAGTAAACAGAGTCTATTTAAACAGTGCCCTACAGTAAACAGAGTCTATTTAAACAGTGTCCTACAGTAAACAGAGCCTATTTAAACAGTGCTCTACAGTAAACAGAGCCTATTTAAACAGTGCCCTACAGTAAACAGAGTCTATTTAAACAGTGCCCTACAGTAAACAGAGTCTATTTAAACAGTGCCCTACAGTAAACAGAGTCTATTTAAACAGTGTCCTACAGTAAACAGAGCCTATTTAAACTGTGCTCTACAGTAAACAGAGCCTTTTTAAACAGGGCCCTACAGTAAACAGAGTCTATTTAAACAGGGCCCTACAGCAAACAGAGCCTTTTTAAACAGGGCCCTACAATAAACAGAGTCTATTTAAACAGTGTCCTACAGTAAACAGAGCCTATTTAAACAGTGCTCTACAGTAAACAGAGCCTATTTAAACAGGGCCCGACAGTAAACAGAGTCTATGTAAACAGTGACCTACAGTAAACAGAGCCTTTTTAAACAGGGCCCTACAATAAACAGAGTCTATTTAAACTGTGCCCTACAGTAAACAGAGCCTATTTAAACAGTGCCCTACAGTAAACAGAGTCTATTTAAACAGTGCCCTACAGTAAACAGAGCCTATTTAAACAGTGTCCTACAGTAAACAGAGCCTATTTAAACAGTGCCCTACAGTAAACAGAGTCTATTTAAACAGGGCCCTACAGTAAACAGAGCCTATTTAAATAGTGCCCTACAGTAAACAGAGTCTATTTAAACAGTGTCCTACAGTAAACAGAGCCTATTTAAACAGTGCTCTACAGTAAACAGAGCCTATTTAAACAGTGCTCTACAGTAAACAGAGCCTTTTTAAACAGGACCCTACAGTAAACAGAGTCTATTTAAACAGGGCCCTACAGCAAACAGAGCCTTTTTAAACAGGGCCCTACAGTAAACAGAGCCTATTTAAACAGTGCCCTACAGTAAACAGAGCCTATTTAAACAGTGCCCTACAGTAAACAGAGCCTATTTAAACAGTGCTCTACAGTAAACAGAGTCTATTTAAACAGTGCCCTACAGTAAACAGAGCCTATTTAAACAGTGCCCTACAGTAAACAGAGCCTATTTAAACAGGGCCCTACAGTCAACAGAGCCTATATAAACTGTGCCCTACAGTAAACAGAGGCTATTTAAACAGTGCTCCACAATAAACAGAGCCTATTTAAACTGTGCCCTACAGTAAACAGAGCCTATTTAAACTGTGCCCTACAGTAAACAGAGCCTATTTAAACAGTGCTCCACAATAAACAGAGCCTATTTAAACAGTGCCCTACAATAAACAGTCTATTTAAACAGTGCCCTACAATAAATAGAGCCTATTTGAACAGTGCTCCACAATAAACAGAGTCTATTTAAACTGTGCCCTACAGTAAACAGAGCCTATTTAAACAGTGCTCCACAATAAACAGAGTCTATTTAAACTGTGCCCTACAGTAAACAGAGCCTATTTAAACAGTGCTCCACAATAAACAGAGTCTATTTAAACTGTGCCCTACAGTAAACAGAGCCTATTTGAACAGTGCTCCACAATAAACAGAGTCTATTTAAACTGTGCCCTACAGTAAACAGAGTCTATTTAAACTGTGGCCTACAGTAAACAGAGTCTATTTAAACAGTGCCCTACAGTAAACAGAGCCTATTTAAACTGTGCCCTACAGTAAACAGAGCCTATTTAAACAGTGCCCTACAATAAACAGTCTATTTAAACAGTGCCCTACAATAAACAGAGTCTATTTAAACTGTGCCCTACAGTAAACAGAGCCTATTTAAACAGTGCCCTACAGTAAACAGAGTCTATTTAAACTGTGCCCTACAGTAAACAGAGTCTATTTAAACTGTGCCCTACAGTAAACAGAGCCTATTTAAACAGTGCTCCACAATAAACAGAGTCTATTTAAACTGTGCCCTACAGTAAACAGAGTCTATTTAAACAGTGCCCTACAGTAAACAGAGCCTATTTAAACAGTGCCCTACAGTAAACAGAGCCTATTTAAACAGTGCCCTACAGTAAACAGAGCCTATTTAAACAGTGTCCTATGGTAAACAGAGCCTATTTAAACAGTGTCCTACAGTAAACAGAGCCTATTTAAACAGTGCTCCACAATAAACAGAGCCTATTTAAACAGTGCTCCACAATAAACAGAGCCTATTTAAACAGGGCTCTATAGGAAACAGAGCCTATTTAAACAGTGTCCTACAGTAAACAGAGTCTATTTAAACAGTGCCCTTCAGGAAACAGAGTCTATGTAAACAGTGCCCTACAGTAAACAGAGCCTATTTAAACAGTGCCCTACAGTAAACAGAGCCTATTTAAACAGGGCTCTACAATAAACAGTGTCTATTTAAACAGTGCTCCACAATAAACAGTCTATTTAAACAGGACCCTACAGTAAACAGAGTCTATATAAACTGTGCCCTACAGTAAACAGAGCCTATTTAAACAGTGCTCTACAGTAAACAGAGCCTATTTAAACAGTGCTCTACAATAAACAGAGTCTATTTAAACAGGGCCCTACAGTAAACAGAGCCTATTTAAACTGTGCCCTACAGTAAACAGAGCCTATTTAAACAGTGCCCTACAATAAACAGAGTCTATTTAAACAGGGCCCTACAGTAAACAGAGCCTATTTAAACTGTGCCCTACAGTAAACAGAGCCTATTTAAACAGTGCTCTACAATAAACAGAGTCTATTTAAACTGTGCCCTACAGTAAACAGAGCCTATTTAAACAGTGCCCTACAGCAAACAGAGCCTATTTAAACAGTGTCCTACAGTAAACAGAGTCTATGTAAACAGTGCCCTACAGTAAACAGAGACTATTTAAACAGTGCCCTATAGTAAACAGAGTCTATTTAAACAGGGCTCTACAATAAACAGAGCCTATTTAAACAGTGCGCTACAGCAAACAGAGCCTATTTAAACAGTGCCCTACAGTAAACAGAGTCTATTTAAACGGTCCCCTACAGTAAACAGAGCCTATTTAAACAGTGCCCTACAGTAAACAGAGTCTATTTAAACAGTGCCCTACAGTAAACAGAGTCTATTTAAACAGGGCTCTACAGTAAGCAGAGCCTATTTAAACAGTGCTCTACAGTAAACAGAGCCTATTTAAACAGTGCCCTACAGTAATCAGAGTCTATTTAAACAGTGCCCTACAGTAAACAGAGTCTATTTAAACAGGGCTCTACAGTAAACAGAGCCTATTTAAACAGTGCGCTACAGTAAACAGAGCCTATTTAAACAGTGCCCTACAGTAAACAGAACCTATTTAAACTGTGCCCTACAGTAAACAGAGCCTATTTAAACAGTGCCCTACAGTAAACAGAGTCTATTTAAACAGTGCCCTACAATAAACAGAGCCTATTTAAACAGTGCCCTACAGTAAACAGAGCCTATTTAAAAAGTGCCCTACAGTAAACAGAGCCTATTTAAACTGTGCCCTACAGTAAACAGAGCCTATTTAAACAGTGCTCTACAGTAAACAGAGCCTATTTAAACTGTGCCCTACAATAAACAGTCTATTTAAACAGTGCCCTACAGTAAACAGAGTCTATTTAAACAGTGCCCTACAGTAAACAGAGTCTATTTAAACAGTGTCCTACAGTAAACAGAGCCTATTTAAACTGTGCCCTACAGTAAACAGAGCCTATTTAAACAGTGCTCTACAGTAAACAGAGCCTTTATAAACAGTGCCCTACAGTAAACAGAGCCTATTTAAACAGTGCCCTACAGTAAACAGAGCCTATTTAAACAGTGTCCTACAGTAAACAGAGCCTATTTAAACAGTGCCCTACAGTAAACAGAGTCTATTTAAACAGGGCTCTACAATAAACAGTGTCTATTTAAACAGTGCTCCACAATAAACAGTCTATTTAAACTGTGCCCTACAGTAAACAGAGCCTATTTAAACAGTGCCCTACAGTAAACAGAGCCTATTTAAACAGTGCCCTACAGTAAACAGAGCCTATTTAAACAGTACCCTACAGTAAACAGAGCCTATTTAAACAGTGCACTACAATAAACAGAGCCTACTTAAACTGTGCCCTACAGTAAACAGAGCCTATTTAAACAGTGCCCTACAATAAACAGAGCCTACTTAAACTGTGCCCTACAGTAAACAGAGCCTATTTAAACAGTACCCTACAGTAAACAGAGCCTATTTAAACAGTGCCCTACAGTAAACAGAGTCTATTTAAACAGGGCCCTACACGAAACAGAGCCTATTTAAACAGTGCCCTACAGTAAACAGAGTCTATTTAAACAGGGCCCTACAGTAAACAGAGCCTATTTAAACAGTGCTCTACAATAAACAGAGCCTATTTAAACAGTGCACTACAATAAACAGAGCCTATTTAAACAGTGCCCTACAGTAAACAGAGCCTATTTAAACAGTGCTCTACAATAAACAGAGTCTATGTAAACAGTGCACTACAATAAACAGAGCCTATTTAAACAGTGCCCTACAGTAAACAGAGTCTATTTAAACAGGGCCCTACAGTAAACAGAGCCTATTTAAACAGTGCTCTACAATAAACAGAGTCTATGTAAACAGTGCACTACAATAAACAGAGCCTATTTAAACAGTGCCCTACAGTAAACAGAGCCTATTTAAACAGTGCTCTACAATAAACAGAGTCTATGTAAACAGTGCCCTACAGTAAACAGAGTCTATTTAAACTGTGCCCCACAATAAACAGAGCCTATTTAAACAGTGCCCTACAGTAAACAGAGCCTATTTAAACAGTGCCCTACAGTAAACAGAGCCTATTTAAACAGTGCTCTACAATAAACAGAGCCTATTTAAACAGTGCCCTACAGTAAACAGAGCCTATTTAAACAGTGCCCTACAGTAAACAGAGCCTATTTAAACAGGGCCCTACAGTAAACAGAGTCTATTTAAACAGTGCTCTACAATAAACAGAGTCTATGTAAACAGTGCACTACAATAAACAGAGCCTATTTAAACAGTGCCCTACAGTAAACAGAGCCTATTTAAACAGTGCTCTACAATAAACAGAGTCTATGTAAACAGTGCACTACAATAAACAGAGCCTATTTAAACAGTGCCCTACAGTAAACAGAGCCTATTTAAACTGTGCCCTACAGTAAACAGAGTCTATTTAAACAGGGCCCTACAGTAAACAGAGTCTATTTAAACAGTGCCCTACAGTAAACAGAGCCTATTTAAACAGTGTCCTACAGTAAACAGAGCCTATTTAAACAGTGCCCTACAGTAAACAGAGCCTATTTAAACAGTGCCCTACAGTAAACAGAGTCTATTTAAACAGGGCCCTACAGTAAACAGAGTCTATTTAAACAGGGCCCTACAGTAAACAGAGCCTATTTAAACAGTGCACTACAATAAACAGAGCCTATTTAAACAGTGCCCTACAGTAAACAGAACCTATTTAAACTGTGCCCTACAGTAAACAGAGCCTATTTAAACAGTGCACTACAGTAAACAGAGTCTATTTAAACAGTGCACTACAATAAACAGAGCCTATTTAAACAGTGCCCTACAATAAACAGAGCCTATTTAAACAGTGCCCTACAGTAAACAGAGCCTATTTAAACAGTGCCCTACAATAAACAGAGCCTATTTAAACAGTGCTCCACAATAAACAGAGCCTATTTAAACAGTGCACTACAATAAACAGAGCCTATTTAAACAGTGCCCTACAGTAAACAGAACCTATTTAAACTGTGCCCTACAGTAAACAGAGCCTATTTAAACAGTGCCCGACAGTAAACAGAGTCTATTTAAACAGTGCACTACAATAAACAGAGCCTATTTAAACAGTGCCCTACAATAAACAGAGCCTACTTAAAATGTGCCCTACAGTAAACAGAGCCTATTTAAACAGTGCCCTACAGTAAACAGAACCTATTTATACAGTGCCCTACAGTAAACAGAGCCTATTTAAACTGTGCCCTACAGTAAACAGAGCCTATTTAAACAGTGCCCTACAGTAAACAGAGCCTATTTAAACAGTGCCCTACAGTAAACAGAGCTTTTTTAAACTGTGCCCTACAGTAAACAGAGCCTATTTAAACTGTGCCCTACAGTAAACAGAGCCTATTTAAACAGTGCCCTACAGTAAACAGAGTCTATTTAAACAGTGCACTACAATAAACAGAGCCTATTTAAACAGTGCCCTAAAATAAACAGAGCCTATTTAAACAGTGCCCTACAGTAAACAGAACCTATTTAAACTGTGCCCTACAGTAAACAGAGCCTATTTAAACAGTGCCCTACAGTAAACAGAGTCTATTTAAACAGTGTCCTACAGTAAACAGAGCCTATTTAAACAGTGCTCTACAGTAAACAGAGCCTATTTAAAAAGTGCCCTACAGTAAACAGAGCCTATTTAAACTGTGCCCTACAGTAAACAGAGCCTATTTAAACAGTGCTCTACAGTAAACAGAGCCTATTTAAACTGTGCCCTACAATAAACAGAGTCTATTTAAACAGTGCCCTACAGTAAACAGAGTCTATTTAAACAGTGCCCTACAGTAAACAGAGTCTATTTAAACAGTGTCCTACAGTAAACAGAGCCTATTTAAACTGTGCCCTACAGTAAACAGAGCCTATTTAAACAGTGCTCTACAGTAAACAGAGCCTTTTTAAACAGTGCCCTACAGTAAACAGAGCCTATTTAAACAGTGCCCTACAGTAAACAGAGCCTATTTAAACAGTGTCCTACAGTAAACAGAGCCTATTTAAACAGTGCCCTACAGTAAACAGAGTCTATTTAAACAGGGCTCTACAATAAACAGTGTCTATTTAAACAGTGCTCCACAATAAACAGTCTATTTAAACTGTGCCCTACAGTAAACAGAGCCTATTTAAACAGTGCCCTACAGTAAACAGAGCCTATTTAAACAGTGCCCTACAGTAAACAGAGCCTATTTAAACAGTACCCTACAGTAAACAGAGCCTATTTAAACAGTGCACTACAATAAACAGAGCCTACTTAAACTGTGCCCTACAGTAAACAGAGCCTATTTAAACAGTGCCCTACAATAAACAGAGCCTACTTAAACTGTGCCCTACAGTAAACAGAGCCTATTTAAACAGTACCCTACAGTAAACAGAGCCTATTTAAACAGTGCCCTACAGTAAACAGAGTCTATTTAAACAGGGCCCTACAGGAAACAGAGCCTATTTAAACAGTGCCCTACAGTAAACAGAGTCTATTTAAACAGGGCCCTACAGTAAACAGAGCCTATTTAAACAGTGCTCTACAATAAACAGAGCCTATTTAAACAGTGCACTACAATAAACAGAGCCTATGTAAACAGTGCCCTACAATAAACAGAGCCTATTTAAACAGTGCCCTACAATAAACAGAGCCTATTTAAACAGTGCCCTACAGTAAACAGAGTCTATTTAAACAGGGCCCTACAGTAAACAGAGCCTATTTAAACAGTGCTCTACAATAAACAGAGTCTATGTAAACAGTGCACTACAATAAACAGAGCCTATTTAAACAGTGCCCTACAGTAAACAGAGTCTATTTAAACAGGGCCCTACAGTAAACAGAGCCTATTTAAACAGTGCTCTACAATAAACAGAGTCTATGTAAACAGTGCACTACAATAAACAGAGTCTATTTAAACTGTGCCCCACAATAAACAGAGCCTATTTAAACAGTGCCCTACAGTAAACAGAGTCTATTTAAACAGTGCTCCACAATAAACAGAGTCTATGTAAACAGTGCCCTACAGTAAACAGAGTCTATTTAAACTGTGCCCCACAATAAACAGAGCCTATTTAAACAGTGCCCTACAGTAAACAGAGCCTATTTAAACAGTGCTCTACAATAAACAGAGTCTATGTAAACAGTGCCCTACAGTAAACAGAGTCTATTTAAACTGTGCCCCACAATAAACAGAGCCTATTTAAACAGTGCCCTACAGTAAACAGAGCCTATTTAAACAGTGCCCTACAGTAAACAGAGCCTATTTAAACAGTGCTCTACAATAAACAGAGCCTATTTAAACAGTGCCCTACAGTAAACAGAGCCTATTTAAACAGTGCCCTACAGTAAACAGAGCCTATTTAAACAGGGCCCTACAGTAAACAGAGTCTATTTAAACAGTGCTCTACAATAAACAGAGTCTATGTAAACAGTGCACTACAATAAACAGAGCCTATTTAAACAGTGCCCTACAGTAAACAGAGCCTATTTAAACAGTGCTCTACAATAAACAGAGTCTATGTAAACAGTGCACTACAATAAACAGAGCCTATTTAAACAGTGCCCTACAGTAAACAGAGCCTATTTAAACTGTGCCCTACAGTAAACAGAGTCTATTTAAACAGGGCCCTACAGTAAACAGAGTCTATTTAAACAGTGCCCTACAGTAAACAGAGCCTATTTAAACAGTGTCCTACAGTAAACAGAGCCTATTTAAACAGTGCCCTACAGTAAACAGAGCCTATTTAAACAGTGCCCTACAGTAAACAGAGTCTATTTAAACAGGGCCCTACAGTAAACAGAGTCTATATAAACAGGGCCCTACAGTAAACAGAGCCTATTTAAACAGTGCACTACAATAAACAGAGCCTATTTAAACAGTGCCCTACAGTAAACAGAACCTATTTAAACTGTGCCCTACAGTAAACAGAGCCTATTTAAACAGTGCACTACAGTAAACAGAGTCTATTTAAACAGTGCACTACAATAAACAGAGCCTATTTAAACAGTGCCCTACAATAAACAGAGCCTATTTAAACAGTGCCCTACAGTAAACAGAGCCTATTTAAACAGTGCCCTACAATAAACAGAGCCTATTTAAACAGTGCTCCACAATAAACAGAGCCTATTTAAACAGTGCACTACAATAAACAGAGCCTATTTAAACAGTGCCCTACAGTAAACAGAACCTATTTAAACTGTGCCCTACAGTAAACAGAGCCTATTTAAACAGTGCCCTACAGTAAACATAGTCTATTTAAACAGTGCACTACAATAAACAGAGCCTATTTAAACAGTGCCCTACAATAAACAGAGCCTACTTAAACTGTGCCCTACAGTAAACAGAGCCTATTTAAACAGTGCCCTACAGTAAACAGAACCTATTTATACAGTGCCCTACAGTAAACAGAGCCTATTTAAACTGTGCCCTACAGTAAACAGAGCCTATTTAAACAGTGCCCTACAGTAAACAGAGCCTATTTAAACAGTGCCCTACAGTAAACAGAGCTTTTTTAAACTGTGCCCTACAGTAAACAGAGCCTATTTAAACTGTGCCCTACAGTAAACAGAGCCTATTTAAACAGTGCCCTACAGTAAACAGAGTCTATTTAAACAGTGCACTACAATAAACAGAGCCTATTTAAACAGTGCCCTAAAATAAACAGAGCCTATTTAAACAGTGCCCTACAGTAAACAGAACCTATTTAAACTGTGCCCTACAGTAAACAGAGCCGATTTAAACTGTGCCCTACAGTAAACAGAGCCTATTTAAACAGTGCCCTACAGTAAACAGAGCCTATTTAAACAGTGCCCTACAGTAAACAGAACCTATTTAAACTGTGCCCTACAGTAAACAGAGTCTATTTAAACAGTGCCCTACAGTAAACAGAGTCTATTTAAACAGTGCCCTACAGTAAACAGAGTCTATTTAAACAGTGCCCTACAATAAACAGAGCCTATTTAAACAGTGCCCTACAATAAACAGAGCCTATTTAAACAGTGCCCTACAATAAACAGTCTATTTAAACAGTGCCCTACAGTAAACAGAGTCTATTTAAACAGTGCCCTACAATAAACAGAGCCTATTTAAACAGTGCTCCACAATAAACAGAGCCTATTTAAACAGTGCTCTACAATAAACAGAGCCTATTTAAACAGTGCCCTACAGTAAACAGAGCCTATTTAAACAGTGTCCTACAGTAAACAGAGCCTATTTAAACAGTGCTCTACAATAAACAGAGCCTATTTAAACAGTGCCCTACAGTAAACAGAGCCTATTTAAACTGTGCCCTACAGTAAACAGAGCCTATTTAAACAGTGCTCTACAGTAAACAGAGTCTATTTAAACAGTGCCCTACAGTAAACAGAGCCTATTTAAACTGTGCCCTACAGTAAACAGAGCCTATTTAAACAGTGCCCTACAGTAAACAGAGCCTATTTAAACAGTGCTCTACAGTAAACAGAGTCTATTTAAACAGTGCCCTACAGTAAACAGAGTCTATTTAAACAGTGCCCTACAGTAAACAGAGCCTATTTAAACTGTGCCCTACAGTAAACAGAGCCTATTTAAACAGTGCCCTACAGTAAACAGAGTCTATTTAAACTGTGCCCTACAGTAAACAGAGCCTATTTAAACAGTGCCGTACAATAAACAGAGCCTATTTAAACAGTGCCCTACAGTAAACAGAGCCTATTTAAACTGTGCCCTACAGTAAACAGAGTCAATTTAAACAGTGCCCTACAGTAAACAGAGCCTATTTAAACTGTACCCTACTGTAAACAGAGCCTATTTAAACAGTGCCCTACAGTAAACAGAGTCTATTTAAACAGTGCCCTACAGTAAACAGAGTCTATTTAAACAGTGCCCTACAGTAACAGAGCCTATTTAAACTGTACCCTACAGTAAACAGAGCCTTTTTAAACAGGGCCCTACAGTAAACAGAGTCTATTTAAACTGTACCCTACAGTAAACAGAGCCTATTTAAACTGTGCCCTACAGTAAACAGAGTCTATTAAACAGTGCCCTACAGTAAACAGAGCCTATTTAAACTGTACCCTACAGTAAACAGAGCCTTTTTAAACAGGGCCCTAAAGTAAACAGAGTCTATTTAAACAGTGCCCTACAGTAAACAGAGTCTATTTAAACAGTGCTCCACAGTAAACAGAGCCTATTTAAACAGGGCTCTACAATAAACAGTGTCTATTTAAACAGTGCTCTACAATAAACAGAGCCTATTTAAACTGTGCCCTACAGTAAACAGTACCTATTTAAACAGTGCCCTACAGTAAACAGAGCCTATTTAAACAGTGCCCTACAGTAAACAGAGTCTATTTAAACAGTGCCCTACAGTAAACAGAGTCTATTTAAACAGTGCCCCACAGTAAACAGAGTCTATTTAAACAGTGTCCTACAGTAAACAGAGCCTATTTAAACAGTGCTCTACAGTAAACAGAGCCTATTTAAACAGTGCCCTACAGTAAACAGAGTCTATTTAAACAGTGCCCTACAGTAAACAGAGTCTATTTAAACAGTGCCCTACAGTAAACAGAGTCTATTTAAACAGTGTCCTACAGTAAACAGAGCCTATTTAAACTGTGCTCTACAGTAAACAGAGCCTTTTTAAACAGGGCCCTACAGTAAACAGAGTCTATTTAAACAGGGCCCTACAGCAAACAGAGCCTTTTTAAACAGGGCCCTACAATAAACAGAGTCTATTTAAACAGTGTCCTACAGTAAACAGAGCCTATTTAAACAGTGCTCTACAGTAAACAGAGCCTATTTAAACAGGGCCCTACAGTAAACAGAGTCTATGTAAACAGTGACCTACAGTAAACAGAGCCTTTTTAAACAGGGCCCTACAATAAACAGAGTCTATTTAAACTGTGCCCTACAGTAAACAGCCTATTTAAACAGTGCCCTACAGTAAACAGAGTCTATTTAAACAGTGCCCTACAGTAAACAGAGCCTATTTAAACAGTGTCCTACAGTAAACAGAGCCTATTTAAACAGTGCCCTACAGTAAACAGAGTCTATTTAAACAGGGCCCTACAGTAAACAGAGCCTATTTAAACAGTGCCCTACAGTAAACAGAGTCTATTTAAACAGTGTCCTACAGTAAACAGAGCCTATTTAAACAGTGCTCTACTGTAAACAGAGCCTATTTAAACAGTGCTCTACAGTAAACAGAGCCTTTTTAAACAGGGCCCTACAGTAAACAGAGTCTATTTAAACAGGGCCCTACAGCAAACAGAGCCTTTTTAAACAGGGCCCTACAGTAAACAGAGCCTATTTAAACAGTGCCCTACAGTAAACAGAGCCTATTTAAACAGTGCCCTACAGTAAACAGAGCCTATTTAAACAGTGCTCTACAGTAAACAGAGTCTATTTAAACAGTGCCCTACAGTAAACAGAGCCTATTTAAACAGTGCCCTACAGTAAACAGAGCCTATTTAAACAGGGCCCTACAGTCAACAGAGCCTATATAAACTGTGCCCTACAGTAAACAGAGCCTATTTAAACAGTGCTCCACAATAAACAGAGCCTATTTAAACTGTGCCCTACAGTAAACAGAGCCTATTTAAACTGTGCCCTACAGTAAACAGAGCCTATTTAAACAGTGCTCCACAATAAGCAGAGCCTATTTAAACAGTGCCCTACAATAAACAGTCTATTTAAACAGTGCCCTACAATAAATAGAGCCTATTTGAACAGTGCTCCACAATAAACAGTCTATTTAAACTGTGCCCTACAGTAAACAGAGCCTATTTAAACAGAGCTCCACAATAAACAGAGTCTATTTAAACTGTGCCCTACAGTAAACAGAGCCTATTTAAACAGTGCTCCACAATAAACAGAGTCTATTTAAACTGTGCCCTACAGTAAACAGAGCCTATTTGAACAGTGCTCCACAATAAACAGAGTCTATTTAAACTGTGCCCTACAGTAAACAGAGTCTATTTAAACTGTGCCCTACAGTAAACAGAGTCTATTTAAACTGTGCCCTACAGTAAACAGAGTCTATTTAAACAGTGCCCTACAGTAAACAGAGCCTATTTAAACTGTGCCCTACAGTAAACAGAGCCTATTTAAACAGTGCCCTACAATAAACAGTCTATTTAAACAGTGCCCTACAATAAACAGAGTCTATTTAAACTGTGCCCTACAGTAAACAGAGCCTATTTAAACAGTGCCCTACAGTAAACAGAGTCTATTTAAACTGTGCCCTACAGTAAACAGAGTCTATTTAAACTGTGCCCTACAGTAAACAGAGCCTATTTAAACAGTGCCCTACAGTAAACAGAGCCTATTTAAACAGTGTCCTATGGTAAACAGAGCCTATTTAAACAGTGTCCTACAGTAAACAGAGCCTATTTAAACAGTGCTCCACAATAAACAGAGCCTATTTAAACAGTGCTCCACAATAAACAGAGCCTATTTAAACAGGGCCCTATAGGAAACAGAGCCTATTTAAACAGTGTCCTACAGTAAACAGAGTCTATTTAAACAGTGCCCTTCAGTAAACAGAGTCTATGTAAACAGTGCCCTACAGTAAACAGAGCCTATTTAAACAGTGCCCTACAGTAAACAGAGCCTATTTAAACAGGGCTCTACAATAAACAGTGTCTATTTAAACAGTGCTCCACAATAAACAGTCTATTTAAACAGGATCCTACAGTAAACAGAGTCTATATAAACTGTGCCCTACAGTAAACAGAGCCTATTTAAACAGTGCTCTACAGTAACCAGAGCCTATTTAAACAGTGCTCTACAATAAACAGAGTCTATTTAAACAGGGCCCTACAGTAAACAGAGCCTATTTAAACTGTGCCCTACAGTAAACAGAGCCTATTTAAACAGTGCCCTACAATAAACAGAGTCTATTTAAACAGGGCCCTACAGTAAACAGAGCCTATTTATACTGTGCCCTACAGTAAACAGAGCCTATTTAAACAGTGCTCTACAATAAACAGAGTCTATTTAAACTGTGCCCTACAGTAAACAGAGCCTATTTAAACAGTGCTCTACAGTAAACAGAGCCTATTTAAACAGTGCTCTACAATAAACAGAGTCTATTTAAACAGGGCCCTACAGTAAACAGAGTCTATTTAAACAGTGTCCTATGGTAAACAGAGTCTATTTAAACAGTGTCCTACAGTAAACAGAGCCTATTTAAACAGTGCCCTACAATAAACAGAGTCTATATAAACTGTGCCCTTCAGTAAACAGAGCCTATTTAAACAGTGCCCTATAGGAAACAGAGCCTATTTAAACAGTGTCCTACAGTAAACAGAGTCTATTTAAACAGTGCCCTTCAGTAAACAGAGTCTATTTAAACAGTGCCCTACAGTAAACAGAGCCTTTTTAAACAGTGCCCTACAGTAAACAGAGTCTATTTGAACAGTGCCCTACAGTAAACAGAGCCTATTTAAACAGTGCCCTTCAGTAAACAGAGTCTATTTAAACAGTGCCCTTCAGTAAACAGAGTCTATTTAAACAGTGCCCTACAGTAAACAGAGCCTATTTAAACAGTGCCCTACAGTAAACAGAGCCTATTTAAACAGTGCTCCACAATAAACAGTCTATTTAAACAGGACCCTACAGTAAACAGAGTCTATGTAAACTGTGCCCTACAGTAAACAGAGCCTATTTAAACAGTGCTCTACAGTAAACAGAGCCTATTTAAACAGTGCTCTACAATAAACAGAGTCTATTTAAACAGTGCTCTACAGTAAACAGAGCCTATTTAAACTGTGCCCTACAGTAAACAGAGCCTATTTAAACAGTGCTCCACAATAAACAGAGCCTATTTAAACTGTGCCCTACAGTAAACAGAGCCTATTTAAACAGTGCTCTACAATAAACAGAGCCTATTTAAACAGTGCCCTTCAGTAAACAGAGCCTATTTAAACTGTGCCCTACAATAAACAGAGTCTATTTAAACAGGGCCCTACAGTAAACAGAGCCTATTTAAACTGTGCCCTACAGTAAACAGAGCCTATTTAAACAGTGCCCTACAATAAACAGAGTCTATTTAAACAGGGCCCTACAGTAAACAGAGCCTATTTAAACTGTGCCCTACAGTAAACAGAGCCTATTTAAACAGTGCTCTACAATAAACAGAGTCTATTTAAACTGTGCCCTACAGTAAACAGAGCCTATTTAAACAGTGCTCTACAGTAAACAGAGCCTATTTAAACAGTGCTCTACAATAAACAGAGTCTATTTAAACAGTGCTCTACAGTAAACAGAGTCTATTTAAACAGTGCCCTACAGTAAACAGAGTCTATTTAAACATTGCTCTACAATAAACAGAGCCTATTTAAACAGTGCTCTACAGTAAACAGAGCCTATTTAAACTGTGCCCTACAGTAAACAGAGCCTATTTAAACAGTGCTCTACAATAAACAGAGCCTATTTAAACTGTGCCCTACAGTAAACAGAGTCTATTTAAACAGTACCCTACAATAAACAGAGCCTATTTAAACAGTGCTCTACAGTAAACAGAGCCTATTTAAACAGTGCTCTACAATAAACAGAGTCTATTTAAACAGGGCCCTACAGTAAACAGAGCCTATTTAAACTGTGCCCTACAGTAAACAGAGTCTATTTAAACAGTACCCTACAATAAACAGAGCCTATTTAAGCAGTGCTCTACAGTAAACAGAGCCTATTTAAACAGTACCCTACAATAAACAGAGCCTATTTAAACAGTGCTCTACAGTAAACAGAGCCTATTGAAACAGTGCTCTACAATAAACAGAGTCTATTTAAACAGTACCCTACAGTAAACAGAGTCTATTTAAACAGTGCTCTACAGTAAACAGAGCCTATTTAAACAGTGCTCTACAATAAACAGAGTCTATTTAAACTGTGCCCTACAGTAAACAGAGCCTATTTAAACTGTGCCCTACAGTAAACAGAGCCTATTTAAACTGTGCCCTACAGTAAACAGAGCCTATTTAAACTGTGCCCTACAGTAAACAGAGCCTATTTAAACAGTGCCCTACAATAAACAGAGTCTATTTAAACAGGGCCCTACAGTAAACAGATCCTATTTAAACAGTGCTCTACAATAAACAGAGCCTATTTAAACTGTGCCCTACAGTAAACAGAGCCTATTTAAACAGTGCTCTACAATAAACAGAGTCTATTTAAACTGTGCCCTACAGTAAACAGAGCCTATTTAAACAGTGCTCTACAGTAAACAGAGCCTATTTAAACAGTGCTCTACAATAAACAGAGTCTATTTAAACAGGGCCCTACAGTAAACAGAGCCTATTTAAACTGTGCCCTACAGTAAACAGAGCCTATTTAAACAGTGCTCTACAATAAACAGAGTCTATTTAAACAGTGCTCTACAGTAAACAGAGCCTTTTTAAACAGTACCCTACAGTAAACAGAGCCTATTTAAACAGTGCCCTAAAGTAAACAGAGTCGATTTAAACAGATTCCTCCAGTAAACAGAGTCTATTTAAACAGTGCGCTACAATAAACAGAGTCTATTTAAACAGTGTCCTACAGTAAACCGAGTCTATTTAAACAGTGCTCTACAGTAAACAGAGCCTATTTAAACAGTGCCCTACAATAAACAGAGTCTATGTAAACAGTGTCCTACAGTAAACAGTCTATTTAAACAGTGCCCTACAGTAAACAGAGTCTATTTAAACAGTGCCCTACAGTAAACAGAGCCTATTTAAACAGTGCCCTACAGTAAACAGAGCCTATTTAAACTGTGCCCTACAGTAAACAGAGCCTATTTAAACAGTGCCCTACATTAAACAGAGTCTATTTAAACAGAGCTCCACAATAAACAGTCAATTTAAACAGTGCCCTACAGTAAAGAGAGCCTATTTAAACTGTGTCCTACAATAAACAGAGCCTATTTCAACAGTGTCCTACAATAAACAGAGTCTATTTAAACAGTGACCTACAGTAAACAGAGTTGATTTAAACAGGACCCTACAGTAAACAGAGGCGATTTAAACAGTGCCCTACAGTAAACAGAGCCTTTTTAAACAGAGCTCCACAATAAACAGTCTATTTAAACAGTGTCCTACTGTAAACAGAGTCTATTTAAACAGTGTCCTACAGCAAACAGAGCCTATTTAAAAAGAGCTCTACAATAAACAGAGTCTATGTAAACAGTGCCCTACAGTAAACAGAGTCTATTTAAACAGGGCCCTACAGTAAACAGAGTCTAGTTAAACAAGGCCCTACAATAAACAGAGCCTATTTAAAAAGAGCTCTACAATAAACAGAGTCTATTTAAACAGGGCCCTACAGTAAACAGAGTCTAGTTAAACAGGGCCCTACAGTAAACAGAGCCTATTTAAACAGTGCCCTACAGTAAACAGAGGCTATTTAAACCGTGCCCTACAATAAACAGAGCCTATTTAAACAGTGCCCTACAATAAACAGAGCCTATTTAAAAAGTGCTCTACAATAAACAGAGTCTATTTAAACAGTGGTCTACAGCACACAGAGACTATTTAAACAGTGCCCTACAGTAAACAGAGCCTATTTAAACAGTGCTCTACAGCACACAGAGACTATTTAAACAGTGCCCTACAGTAAACAGAGTCTATATAAACAGTGCCCTACAATAAACAGAGTCGATTTAAACAGTGCCCTACAATAAACAGAGTCTATTTAAACAGTGCTCTACAGTAAACAGAGCCTATTTAAACTGTGCCCTACAGTAAACAGAGCCTATTTAAACAGTACCCTACAGTAAACAGAGTCTATTTAAACAGTGCCCTACAGTAAACAGAGCCTATTTAAACTGTGCCCTACAGTAAACAGAGCCTATTTAAACAGTGCCCTACAGTAAACAAAGTCTATATAAACAGTGCCCTACAGTAAACAGAGCCTATTTAAACAGTGCTCTACAGCACACAGAGACTATTTAAACAGTGCCCTACAGTAAACAGAGCCTATTTAAACTGTGCCCTACAATAAACAGAGTCTATTTAAACAGTGCCCTACAGTAAATAGAGCCTATTTAAACAGTGCTCTACAGTAAACAGAGTCTTTTTAAACAGTACCCTACAATAAACAGAGCCTATTTAAACAGTGCCCTACAATAAACAGAGCCTATTTCAACAGTGCTCCACAATAAACAGAGCCTATTTAAACAGTGCCCTACAGTAAACAAAGTCTATTTAAACAGTGCCCTACAGTAAACAGAGCCTATTTAAACAGTGCCCTACAGTAAACAGAGTCTATTTAAACAGTGTCCTATGGTAAACAGAGCCTATTTAAACAGTGCTCTACAGTAAACAGAGCCTATTTAAACAGTGCTCTACAGTAAACAGAGCCTATTTAAACAGTGTCCTACAGTAAACAGAGCCTATTTAAACAGTGCTCTACAATAAACAGAGTCTATTTAAACTGTGCCCTACAGTAAACAGAGCCTATTTAAACAGTGCTCTACAGTAAACAGAGCCTATTTAAACAGGGCCCTACAGTAAACAGAGTCTATTTAAACAGTGTCCTATGGTAAACAGAGTCTATTTAAACAGTGTCCTACAGTAAACAGAGCCTATTTAAACAGTGCCCTACAATAAACAGAGTCTATATAAACTGTGCCCTTCAGTAAACAGAGCCTATTTAAACAGTGCCCTATAGGAAACAGAGCCTATTTAAACAGTGTCCTACAGTAAACAGAGTCTATGTAAACAGGGCCCTACAGTAAACAGAGCCTATTTAAACAGTGCTCCACAATAAACAGTCTATTTAAACAGGACCCTACAGTAAACAGAGCCTATTTAAACAGTGCTCTACAGTAAACAGAGCCTATTTAAACAGTGCTCTACAATAAACATAGTCTATTTAAACAGGGCCCTACAGTAAACAGAGCCTATTTAAACAGTGCTCTACAGTAAACAGAGCCTATTTAAACAGTGCTCTACAATAAACAGAGTCTATTTAAACAGGGCCCTACAATAAACAGAGCCTATTTAAACTGTGCCCTACAGTAAACAGAGCCTATTTAAACAGTGCCCTACAATAAACAGAGTCTATTTAATCAGGGCCCTACAGTAAACAGAGCCTATTTAAACTGTGCCCTACAGTAAACAGAGCCTATTTAAACAGTGCTCTACAATAAACAGAGTCTATTTAAACTGTGCCCTACAGTAAACAGAGCCTATTTAAACAGTGCTCTACAGTAAACAGAGCCTATTTAAACAGTGCTCTACAATAAACAGAGTCTATTTAAACAGGGCCCTACAGTAAACAGAGCCTATTTAAACTGTGCCCTCCAGTAAACAGAGCCTATTTAAACAGTGCCCTACAATAACCAGAGTCTATTTAAACAGGGCCCTACAGTAAACAGAGCCTATTTAAACTGTGCCCTACAGTAAACAGAGCCTATTTAAACAGTGCTCTACAATAAACAGAGCCTATTTAAACTGTGCCCTACAGTAAACAGAGCCTATTTAAACAGTGCTCTACAATAAACAGAGTCTATTTAAACTGTGCCCTACAGTAAACAGAGCCTATTTAAACAGTGCTCTACAGTAAACAGAGCCTATTTAAAAAGTGCTCTACAATAAACAGAGTCTATTTAAACAGTGCCCTACAGTAAACAGAGCCTATTTAAACTGTGCCCTACAGTAAACAGAGCCTATTTAAACAGTGCTCTACAATAAACAGAGTCTATTTAAACAGTGCTCTACAGTAAACAGAGCCTTTTTAAACAGTACCCTACAGTAAACAGAGCCTATTTAAACAGTGCCCTAAAGTAAACAGAGTCGATTTAAACAGAGTCCTCCAGTAAACAGAGTCTATTTAAACAGTGCGCTACAATAAACAGAGTCTATTTAAACAGTGTCCTACAGTAAACCGAGTCTATTTAAACAGTGTTCTACAGTAAACAGAGCCTATTTAAACAGTGCCCTACAATAAACAGAGTCTATGTAAACAGTGTCCTACAGTAAACAGTCTATTTAAACAGTGCCCTACAGTAAACAGAGTCTATTTAAACAGTGCCCTACAGTAAACAGAGCCTATTTAAACAGTGCCCTACAGTAAACAGAGCCTATTTAAACTGTGCCCTACAGTAAACAGAGCCTATTTAAACAGTGCCCTACATTAAACAGAGTCTATTTAAACAGAGCTCCACAATAAACAGTCAATTTAAACAGTGCCCTACAGTAAACAGAGCCTATTAGCCTATTTAAACTGTGTCCTACAATAAACAGAGCCTATTTCAACAGTGTCCTACAATAAACAGAGTCTATTTAAACAGTGACCTACAGTAAACAGAGTTGATTTAAACAGGACCCTACAGTAAACAGAGGCGATTTAAATAGGGCCCTACAGTAAACAGAGCCTTTTTAAACAGAGCTCCACAATAAACAGTCTATTTAAACAGTGTCCTACTGTAAACAGAGTCTATTTAAACAGTGTCCTACAGCAAACAGAACCTATTTAAAAAGAGCTCTACAATAAACAGAGTCTATGTAAACAGTGCCCTACAGTAAACAGAGTCTATTTAAACAGGGCCCTACAGTAAACAGAGTCTAGTTAAACAGGGCCCTACAATAAACAGAGCCTATTTAAAAAGAGCTCTACAATAAACAGAGTCTATTTAAACAGGGCCCTACAGTAAACAGAGTCTAGTTAAACAGGGCCCTACAGTAAACAGAGCCTATTTAAACAGTGCCCTACAGTAAACAGAGGCTATTTAAACCGTGCCCTACAATAAACAGAGCCTATTTAAACAGTGCCCTACAATAAACAGAGCCTATTTAAAAAGTGCTCTACAATAAACAGAGTCTATTTAAACAGTGCTCTACAGCACACAGAGACTATTTAAACAGTGCCCTACAATAAACAAAGTCTATATAAACAGTGCCCTACAGTAAACAGAGCCTATTTAAACAGTGCTCTACAGCACACAGAGACTATTTAAACAGTGCCCTACAGTAAACAGAGTCTATATAAACAGTGCCCTACAATAAACAGAGTCGATTTAAACAGTGCCCTACAATAAACAGAGTCTATTTAAACAGTGCCCTACAGTAAACAGAGCCTATTTAAACAGTGCCCTAAAATAAACAGAGCCTATTTAAACAGTGCCCTACAATAAACAGAGCCTATTTAAACAGGGCCCTACAATAAACAGAGCCTATTTAAACAGTGCTCCACAATAAACAGAGCCAATTTAAACAGTGCCCTACAGTAAACAGAGTCTATTTAAACAGTGTCCTACAGTAAACAGAGCCTATTTAAACAGTGCTCTACAGTAAACAGAGCCTATTTAAACAGTTCCCTACAGTAAACAGAGCCTATTTAAACAGGGCCCTATAGTAAACAGAGCCTATTTAAACAGTGTCCTACAGTAAACAGAGCCTATTGAAACAGTGCTCCACAATAAACCGAGCCTATTTAAACAGTGCCCTACAGTAAACAGAGCCTATATAAACTGTGCCCTACAGTAAACAGAGCCTATTTAAACAGTGCCCTACAGTAAACAGAGCCTATATAAACTGTGCCCTACAGTAAACAGAGCCTATTTAAACAGTGCTCGACAGTAAACAGAGCCTATTTAAACAGTGCCCTACAGTAAACAGAGCCTATATAAACTGTGCCCTACAGTAAACAGAGCCTATTTAAACAGTGCTCGACAGTAAACAGAGCCTATTTAAACAGTGCTCTACAATAAACAGAGTCTATTTAAACAGGGCCCTACAGTAAACAGAGCCTATTTAAACAGTGTCCTACAGTAAACAGAGCCTATTTAAACAGTGCCCTACAGTAAACAGAGTCTATATAAACAGTGCCCTACAGTAAACAGAGCCTATTTAAACTGTGCCCTACAGTAAACCGAGTCTATATAAACTGTGCCCTACAGTAAACAGAGCCTATTTAAACAGTGCCCTACAGTAAACAGAGCCTATTTAAACAGTGCCCTACAATAAACAGAGTCTATTTAAACAGTGCCCTACAGTAAACAGAGCCTTTTAAACAGTGCCCTACAGTAAACAGAGTCTATTTAAACTGCCCTACAATAAACAGAGTCTATTTAAACAGTGCCCTACGGTAAACAGAGTCTATTTAAACAGGGCCCTACAGTAAACAGAGTCTATTTAAACAGTGCCTTACAATAAACATAGCCTATTTAAACAGTGCCATACACTGACCAGAGACTATTTAAACAGTGCCCTACAGTAAATGGAGTCTATTTAAACAGTGCCCTACAATAAACAGACCCTATTTAAACAGTGCTCTACAGTAAACAGAGCCTATTTGAACAGTGACCTACAGGAAACAGAGTCTATTTAAACAGCGCCCTACAGTAAACAGAGCCTATTTAAGCAGTGCCCAACAGTAAACAGAGCCTATTTAAACAGTGCCCTTAAGTAAACAGAGTCTATTTAAACAGAGTCCTCCAGTAAACAGAGTCTATTTAAACAGTGCTCTACAGTAAACAGAGCCTATTTAAACAGTGCCCTACAATAAACAGAGTCTATGTAAACAGTGTCCTACAGTAAACAGAGTCTATTTAAACAGTTCCCTACAGTAAACAGAGTCTATTTAAACAGGGCCCTACAGTAAACAGAGCCTATTTAAACTGTGCCCTACAGTAAACAGAGTCTATTTAAACAGTTCCCTACAGTAAACAGAGTCTATTTAAACAGTACCCTACAGTAAACAGAGCCTATTTAAACTGTGCCCTACAGTAAACAGAGCCTATTTAAACAGTGCCCTACAGTAAACAGAGTCTATACAAACAGTGCCCGACAATAAACAGTATATTTAAACAGTGCCCTACAATAAACAGAGTCTATTTAAACAGTGCCCTACAGTAAACAGAGCCTATTTAAACAGTGCTCCACAATAAACAGAGCCTATTTAAACAGTGCCCTACAATAAACAGAGCCTATTTAAACAGTGCCCTACAATAAACAGAGCCTATTTAAACAGTACCCTACAGTAAACAGAGCCTATTTATACAGTGCCCTACAGTAAACAGAGTCTATACAAACAGTGCCCGACAATAAACAGTATATTTAAACAGTGCCCTACAATAAACAGAGTCTATTTAAACAGTGCCCTACAGTAAACAGAGCCTATTTAAACAGTGCTCCACAATAAACAGAGCCTATTTAAACAGTGCCCTACAATAAACAGAGCCTATTTAAACAGTGCCCTACAATAAACAGAGCCTATTTAAACTGTGCTCTACAGTAAACAGAACCTATGTAAACAGTGCTCTACAGTAAACAGAGCCTATTTAAACAATGCCCTACAATAAACAGAGCCTATTTAAACAGTGCCCTACAGTAAACAGAACCTATGTAAACAGTGCTCTACAGTAAACAGAGTCTATTTAAACAGTGCCCTACAGTAAACAGAGTCTATTTAAACAGTGCTCCACAATAAACAGTGTCTTTTTAAACAGTGCCCTACAGTAAACAGAGTCTATTTAAACAGTGCTCTACAGTAAACAGAGCCTATTTAAACAGTGCTCCACAATAAACAGAGCCTATTTAAACAGTGCCCTACAGTAAACAGAGTCTATATAAACTGTGCCCTACAGTAAACAGAGCCTATTTAAACAGTGCCCTACAGTAAACAGAGCCTATTTAAACAGTGTCCTACAGTAAACAGAGCCGATTTAAACAGTGCTCTACAGTAAACACAGCCTATTTAAACAGTGCCCTACAGTAAACAGAGCCTATTTAAACAGTGCTCCACAATAAACAGAGCCTATTTAAACAGTGCCCTACAGTAAACAGAGTCTATATAAACTGTGCCCTACAGTAAACAGAGCCTATTTAAACAGTGCTCTACAGTAAACAGACCCTATTTAAACAGTGCTCTACAATAAACAGAGTCTATTTAAACAGGGCCCTACAGTAAACAGAGCCTATTTAAACAGTGCCCTACAGTAAACAGAGTCTATAAAAACAGTGCCCTACAGTAAACAGAGCCTATTTAAACTGTGTCCTACAGTAAACAGAGTATATATAAACAGTGCCCTACAGTAAACAGAGCCTACTTAAACAGTGCCCTACAATAAACAGAGCCTATTTAAACAGTGCTCTACAGTAAACAGACCGTATTTAAACAGTGCTCGACAATAAACAGTCTATTTAAACAGGGCCCTACAGTAAACAGAGCCTATTTAAACAGTGTCCTACAGTAAACAGAGCCTATTTAAACAGTGCCCTACAGTAAACAGAGTCTATAAAAACAGTGCCCTACAGTAAACAGAGTCTATTTAAACAGTGTCCTACAGTAAACAGAGCCTATTTAAACAGTGCTCTACAGTAAACAGAGCCTATTTAAACAGTTCCCTACAGTAAACAGAGCCTATTTAAACAGGGCCCTATAGTAAACAGAGCCTATTTAAACAGGGCCCTACAGTAAACAGAGCCTATTTAAACAGTGTCCTACAGTAAACAGAGCCTATTGAAACAGTGCTCCACAATAAACCGAGCCTATTTAAACAGTGCCCTACAGTAAACAGAGCCTATATAAACTGTGCCCTACAGTAAACAGAGCCTATTTAAACAGTGCCCTACAGTAAACAGAGCCTATATAAACTGTGCCCTACAGTAAACAGAGCCTATTTAAACAGTGCTCGACAGTAAACAGAGCCTATTTAAACAGTGCCCTACAGTAAACAGAGCCTATATAAACTGTGCCCTACAGTAAACAGAGCCTATTTAAACAGTGCTCGACAGTAAACAGAGCCTATTTAAACAGTGCTCTACAATAAACAGAGTCTATTTAAACAGGGCCCTACAGTAAACAGAGCCTATTTAAACAGTGTCCTACAGTAAACAGAGCCTATTTAAACAGTGCCCTACAGTAAACAGAGTCTATATAAACAGTGCCCTACAGTAAACAGAGCCTATTTAAACTGTGCCCTACAGTAAACCGAGTCTATATAAACTGTGCCCTACAGTAAACAGAGCCTATTTAAACAGTGCCCTACAGTAAACAGAGCCTATTTAAACAGTGCCCTACAATAAACAGAGTCTATTTAAACAGTGCCCTACAGTAAACAGAGCCTTTTAAACAGTGCCCTACAGTAAACAGAGTCTATTTAAACTGCCCTACAATAAACAGAGTCTATTTAAACAGTGCCCTACGGTAAACAGAGTCTATTTAAACAGGGCCCTACAGTAAACAGAGTCTATTTAAACAGTGCCTTACAATAAACATAGCCTATTTAAACAGTGCCATACACTGACCAGAGACTATTTAAACAGTGCCCTACAGTAAATGGAGTCTATTTAAACAGTGCCCTACAATAAACAGACCCTATTTAAACAGTGCTCTACAGTAAACAGAGCCTATTTGAACAGTGACCTACAGGAAACAGAGTCTATTTAAACAGCGCCCTACAGTAAACAGAGCCTATTTAAGCAGTGCCCAACAGTAAACAGAGCCTATTTAAACAGTGCCCTTAAGTAAACAGAGTCTATTTAAACAGAGTCCTCCAGTAAACAGAGTCTATTTAAACAGTGCTCTACAGTAAACAGAGCCTATTTAAACAGTGCCCTACAATAAACAGAGTCTATGTAAACAGTGTCCTACAGTAAACAGAGTCTATTTAAACAGTTCCCTACAGTAAACAGAGTCTATTTAAACAGGGCCCTACAGTAAACAGAGCCTATTTAAACTGTGCCCTACAGTAAACAGAGTCTATTTAAACAGTTCCCTACAGTAAACAGAGTCTATTTAAACAGTACCCTACAGTAAACAGAGCCTATTTAAACTGTGCCCTACAGTAAACAGAGCCTATTTAAACAGTGCCCTACAGTAAACAGAGTCTATACAAACAGTGCCCGACAATAAACAGTATATTTAAACAGTGCCCTACAATAAACAGAGTCTATTTAAACAGTGCCCTACAGTAAACAGAGCCTATTTAAACAGTGCTCCACAATAAACAGAGCCTATTTAAACAGTGCCCTACAATAAACAGAGCCTATTTAAACAGTGCCCTACAATAAACAGAGCCTATTTAAACAGTACCCTACAGTAAACAGAGCCTATTTATACAGTGCCCTACAGTAAACAGAGTCTATACAAACAGTGCCCGACAATAAACAGTATATTTAAACAGTGCCCTACAATAAACAGAGTCTATTTAAACAGTGCCCTACAGTAAACAGAGCCTATTTAAACAGTGCTCCACAATAAACAGAGCCTATTTAAACAGTGCCCTACAATAAACAGAGCCTATTTAAACAGTGCCCTACAATAAACAGAGCCTATTTAAACTGTGCTCTACAGTAAACAGAACCTATGTAAACAGTGCTCTACAGTAAACAGAGCCTATTTAAACAATGCCCTACAATAAACAGAGCCTATTTAAACAGTGCCCTACAGTAAACAGAACCTATGTAAACAGTGCTCTACAGTAAACAGAGTCTATTTAAACAGTGCCCTACAGTAAACAGAGTCTATTTAAACAGTGCTCCACAATAAACAGTGTCTTTTTAAACAGTGCCCTACAGTAAACAGAGTCTATTTAAACAGTGCTCTACAGTAAACAGAGCCTATTTAAACAGTGCTCCACAATAAACAGAGCCTATTTAAACAGTGCCCTACAGTAAACAGAGTCTATATAAACTGTGCCCTACAGTAAACAGAGCCTATTTAAACAGTGCCCTACAGTAAACAGAGCCTATTTAAACAGTGTCCTACAGTAAACAGAGCCGATTTAAACAGTGCTCTACAGTAAACAGAGCCTATTTAAACAGTGCCCTACAGTAAACAGAGCCTATTTAAACAGTGCTCCACAATAAACAGAGCCTATTTAAACAGTGCCCTACAGTAAACAGACCCTATTTAAACAGTGCTCTACAATAAACAGAGTATATATAAACAGTGCTCTACAGTAAACAGAGTCTATTTAAACAGTGCCCTACAGTAAACAGAGTCTATTTAAACAGTGCTCCACAATAAACAGTGTCTTTTTAAACAGTGCCCTACAGTAAACAGAGTCTATTTAAACAGTGCTCTACAGTAAACAGAGCCTATTTAAACAGTGCCCTACAGTAAACAGAGCCTATTTAAACAGTGCTCCACAATAAACAGAGCCTATTTAAACAGTGCCCTACAGTAAACAGAGTCTATATAAACTGTGCCCTACAGTAAACAGAGCCTATTTAAACAGTGCTCTACAGTAAACAGACCCTATTTAAACAGTGCTCTACAATAAACAGAGTCTATTTAAACAGGGCCCTACAGTAAACAGAGCCTATTTAAACAGTGCCCTACAGTAAACAGAGTCTATTTAAACAGTGCCCTACAGTAAACAGAGCCTATTTAAACTGTGCTCTACAGTAAACAGAGTATATATAAACAGTGCCCTACAGTAAACAGAGCCTACTTAAACAGTGCCCTACAATAAACAGAGCCTATTTAAACAGTGCTCTACAGTAAACAGACCGCATTTAAACAGTGCTCGACAATAAACAGTCTATTTAAACAGGGCCCTACAGTAAACAGAGCCTATTTAAACAGTGTCCTACAGTAAACAGAGCCTATTTAAACAGTGCCCTACAGTAAACAGAGTCTATAAAAACAGTGCCCTACAGTAAACAGAGCCTATTTAAACTGTGCCCTACAGTAAACAGAGCCTATTTAAACAGTGCCCTACAGTAAACAGAGCCTACTTAAACAGTGCCCTGCAATAAACAGAGTCTATTAAACAGTGCCCTACAGTAAACAAGGCCTTTTTAAATAGTACCCTACAGTAAACAGAGTCTATTTCAACAGTGCCCTACAATAAACAGAGTCTATTTAAACAGAGCCCTACAGTAAACAGAGTCTATTTAAACAGGGCCCTACAGTAAACAGAGTCTATTTAAACAGTGCCTTACAATAAACATAGCCTATTTAAACAGTGCCATACACTGAACAGAGACTATTTAAACAGTGCTCTACAGTAAAGGGAGTCAATTTAAACAGTGCCCTACAATAAACAGAGCCTATTTAAACAGTGCTCTTCAGTAAACAGAGCCTATTTAAACAGTGACCTACAGTAAACAGAGTCTATTTAATCAGTGCCCTACAGTAAACAGAGCCTATTTAAACAGTGCCCTACAGTAAACAGAGCCTACTTAAACAGTGCCCTACAGTAAACAGAGTCTATTTAAACAGAGTCCTCCAGTAAACAGAGTCTATTTAAACAGTGCGCTACAAGAAACAGAGTCTATTTAAAGAGTGTCCTACAGTAATCCGAGTCTATTTAAACAGTGCTCTACAGTCAACAGACCCTATTTAAACAGTGCCCTACAATAAACAGAGTCTATGTAAACAGTGTCCTACAGTAAACAGAGTCTATTTAAACAGTGCCCTACAGTAAACAGAGTCTACTTAAACAGTGCCCTACAGTAAACAGAGCCTATTTAAACAGTGCCCTACAATAAACAGAGCCTATTTAAACTGTGCCCTACAGTAAACAGAGCCTATTTAAACAGTGCCCACATTAAACAGAGTCTATTTAAACAGAGCTCCACAATAAACAGTCTATTTAAACAGTACCCTACAGTAAACAGAGCCTATTTAAACTGTGTCCTACAATAAACAGAGCCTATTTCAACAGTGTCCTACAGAAAACAGAACCTATTTAAACAGTGCCCTACAGTAAACAGAGTCTATTTAAACAGTGCCCTACAGTAAACAGAGCTATTTAAAGAGAGCCCTACAATAAACAGAGTCTATGTAAACAGTGACCTACAATAAACAGAGCCTATTTAAACAGTTCCCTACAGTAAACAGAGCCTATTTAAACAGTGCTCTACAGTAAACAGAGACTATTTAAACAGTGCCCTACAGTAAACAGAGCCTATTTAAACAGTGCTCTACAATAAACAGAGTCTATTTAAACAGGGCCCTACAGTAAACAGAGCCTATTTAAACAGTGTCCTACAGTAAACAGAGCCTATTTAAACAGTGCCCTACAGTAAACAGAGTCTATATAAACAGTGCCCTACAGTAAACAGAGCCTATTTAAACTGTGCCCTACAGTAAACCGAGTCTATATAAACTGTGCCCTACAGTAAACAGAGCCTATTTAAACAGTGCCCTACAGTAAACAGAGCCTATTTAAACAGTGCCCTACAATAAACAGAGTCTATTTAAACAGTGCCCTACAGTAAACAGAGCCTTTTAAACAGTGCCCTACAGTAAACAGAGTCTATTTAAACTGCCCTACAATAAACAGAGTCTATTTAAACAGTGCCCTACGGTAAACAGAGTCTATTTAAACAGGGCCCGACAGTAAACAGAGTCTATTTAAACAGTGCCTTACAATAAACATAGCCTATTTAAACAGTGCCATACACTGACCAGAGACTATTTAAACAGTGCCCTACAGTAAATGGAGTCTATTTAAACAGTGCCCTACAATAAACAGAGCCTATTTAAACAGTGCTCTACAGTAAACAGAGCCTATTTGAACAGTGCCCTACAGTAAACAGAGCCTATTTAAGCAGTGCCCAACAGTAAACAGAGCCTATTTAAACAGTGCCCTTAAGTAAACAGAGTCTATTTAAACAGAGTCCTCCAGTAAACAGAGTCTATTTAAACAGTGCGCTACAATAAACAGAGTCTATTTAAACAGTGTCCTACAGTAAACCGAGTCTATTTAAACAGTGCTCTACAGTAAACAGAGCCTATTTAAACAGTGCCCTACAATAAACAGAGTCTATGTAAACAGTGTCCTACAGTAAACAGAGTCTATTTAAACAGTTCCCTACAGTAAACAGAGTCTATTTAAACAGTGCCCTACAGTAAACAGAGCCTATTTAAACAGTGCACTACAGTAAACAGAGCCTATTTAAACTGTGCCCTACAGTAAACAGAGCCAATTTAAACAGTGCCCTACAGTAAACAGAGTCTATACAAACAGTGCCCGACAATAAACAGTATATTTAAACAGTGCCCTACAATAAACAGTGTCTATTTAAACAGTGCCCTACAATAAACAGAGTCTATTTAAACAGTGTCCTACAGTAAACAGAGCCTATTTAAACAGTGCCCTACAATAAACAGAGCCTATTTAAACAGTGCCCTACAATAAACAGAGCCTATTTAAACAGTGCCCTACAATAAACAGAGTTTTTTTAAACAGTGCCCTACAATAAACAGAGCCTATTTAAACAGTGCTCCACAATAAACAGAGCCTATTTAAACAGTGCCCTACAATAAACAGAGTCTATATAAACAGTGCCCTACAGTAAACAGAGCCTATTTAAACAGTGCCCTACAGTAAACAGAGTCTATTTAAACAGTGGCCTACAGTAAACAGAGCCGATTTAAACAGTGCTCTACAGTAAACAGAGCCTATTTAAACAGTGCCCTATAGTAAACAGAGCCTATTTAAACAGTGTCCTACAGTAAACAGAGCCTATTTAAACAGTGTCCTACAGTAAACAGAGCCTATTTAAACAGTGCTCTACAATAAACAGAGCCTATTTAAACAGTGTCCTACAGTAAACAGAGCCTATTTGAACAGTGCTCTACAATAAACAGAGCCTATTTAAACAGTGCTCTACAATAAACAGAGTCTATTTAAACAGGGCCCTACAGTAAACAGAGCCTATTGAAACAGTGCTCTACAGTAAACAGACCCTATTTAAACAGTGCTCTACAATAAACAGAGTCTATTTAAACAGGGCCCTACAGTAAACAGAGCCTATTTAAACAGTGTCCTACAGTAAACAGAGCCTATTTAAACAGTGCCCTACAGTAAACAGAGTCTATAAAAACAGTGCCCTACAGTAAACAGAGCCTATTTAAACTGTGCCCTACAGTAAACAGAGTATATATAAACAGTGCCCTACAGTAAACAGAGCCTACTTAAACAGTGCCCTACAATAAACAGAGCCTATTTAAACAGTGCTCTACAGTAAACAGACCGTATTTAAACAGTGCTCTACAATAAACAGAGTCTATTTAAACAGTGTCCTACAGTAAACAGAGCCTATTTAAACAGTGCCCTACAGTAAACAGAGTCTATAAAAACAGTGCCCTACAGTAAACAGAGCCTATTTAAACTGTGCCCTACAGTAAACAGAGCCTATTTAAACAGTGCCCTACAGTAAACAGAGCCTACTTAAACAGTGCCCTACAATAAACAGAGTCTATTAAACAGTGCCCTACAGTAAACAAGGCCTTTTTAAATAGTACCCTACAGTAAACAGAGTCTATTTAAACAGTGCCCTACAATAAACAGAGTCTATTTAAACAGAGCCCTACAGTAAACAGAGTCTATTTAAACAGGGCCCTACAGTAAACAGAGTCTATTTAAACAGTGCCTTACAATAAACATAGCCTATTTAAACAGTGCCATACACTGAACAGAGACTATTTAAACAGTGCTCTACAGTAAATGAAGTCAATTTAAACAGTGCCCTACAATAAACAGGGCCTATTTAAACAGTGCTCTACAGTAAACAGAGCCTATTTAAACAGTGACCTACAGTAAACAGAGTCTATTTAATCAGTGCCCTACAGTAAACAGAGCCTATTTAAACAGTGCCCTACAGTAAACAGAGCCTACTTAAACAGTGCCCTAAAGTAAACAGAGTCTATTTAAACAGAGTCCTCCAGTAAACAGAGTCTATTTAAACAGTGCGCTACAAGAAACAGAGTCTATTTAAACAGTGTCCAACAGTAATCCGAGTCTATTTAAACAGTGCTCTACAGTCAACAGACCCTATTTAAACAGTGCCCTACAATAAACAGAGTCTATGTAAACAGTGTCCTACAGTAAACAGAGTCTATTTAAACAGTGCCCTACAGTAAACAGAGTCTACTTAAACAGTGCCCTACAGTAAACAGAGCCTATTTAAACAGTGCCCTACAATAAACAGAGCCTATTTAAACTGTGCCCTACAGTAAACAGTGCCTATTTAAACAGTGCCCTACATTAAACAGAGTCTATTTAAACAGAGCTCCACAATAAACAGTCTATTTAAACAGTACCCTACAGTAAACAGAGCCTATTTAAACTGTGTCCTACAATAAACAGAGCCTATTTCAACAGTGTCCTACAGAAAACAGAAACTATTTAAACAGTGCCCTACAGTAAACAGAGTCTATTTAAACAGTGCCCTACAGTAAACAGAGCTATTTAAACAGAGCCCTACAATAAACAGGGTCTATTTAAACAGTGACCTGCAGTAAACAGAGTTGATTTAAACAGGACCCTACAGTAAACAGAGGCGATTTAAACATGGCCCTACAGTAAACAGAGCCTATTTAAACAGAGCTCCACAATAAACAGTCTATTTAAACAGTGTCCTACAGAAAACAGAGTCTATTTAAACAGTGTCCTACAGTAAACAGAGCCTATTTAAACAGTGCCCTACAATAAACAGAGCCTATTTCAACAGTGTCCTACAGAAAACAGAACCTATTAATACAGTGCCCTACAGTAAACAGAGTCTATTTAAACAGTGCCCTACAGTAAACAGAGCTTATTTAAACAGTGCCCTTCAATAAACAGAGTCTATTTAAACAGTGACCTCCAGTAAACAGAGACGATTTAAACAGGGCCCTACAGTAAACAGAGCCTATTTAAAAAGTGCTCTACAATAAACAGTCTATTTAAACAGTGCCCTACAGTAAACAGAGTCTATTTAAACAGGGCCCGACAGTAAACAGAGCCTATTTAAACAGTGCCCTACAGTAAACAGAGCCTATTTAAAAAGTTCCCTACAATATACAGAGTCTATTTAAACAGTGCCCTACAGTAAACAGAGCCTATTTAAACAGTGCCCTACAATAAACAGAGCCTATTTAAAAAGTGCTCTCCAATACACTGAGTCTATTTAAATAGTGCCCTACAATAAACAGAGCCTATTTAAACAGTGCCCTACAGTAAACAGAGCCTATTTATTCAGTGCTCTACAGTAAACAGAGTCTATGTAAACAGGGCGCTACAGTAAACAGAGCCTATTTAAACAGTGCCCTACAGTAAACAGAGTCTATATAAACAGGGCCCTACAGTAAACAGTATCTATTTAACCAGGGCCCTACAGTAAACAGTGCCTATTTAAACAGTGCCGTACAGTAAACAGAGGCTATTTAAACCGTGCCCTACAATAAACAGAGCCTATTTAAACAGTGCCCTACAATAAACAGAGTCTATTTAAACAGTGCCCTACAGTAAACAGAGCCTATTTAAAAAGTGCTCTACAATAAACAGAGTCTATTTAAACAGTGCCCTACAGTAAACAGAGCCTATTTAAACAGGGCCCTACAGTAAACAGAGCCTATTTAAACAGTGCCCTACAGTAAACAGAGTCTATTTAAACAGTGCCCTACAATAAACAGTGTCTATTAAAACAGTGCCCTACAGCAAAGGCTATTCAAACTGTGTCCTACAATAAACAGAGCCTATTTAAACAGTGTCCTACAGTAAACAGAACCTATGTAAACAGTGCCCTACAGTAAACAGAGCCTATTTAAACAGTGCCCTACAATAAACAGAGTCTATTTAAACAGTGACCTACAGTAAACAGAGTCGATTTAAACAGGACCCTACAGTAAACAGAGGCGATTTAAACAGGGCCCTACAGTAAACAGAGCCTATTTAAACAGAGCTCCACAATAAACAGTCTATTTAAACAGTGTCCTACAGTAAACAGAGTCTATTTAAACAGTGTCCTACAGTGAACAGAGCCTATTTAAACAGTGCCCTACAGTAAACAGAGCCTATTTAAAAAGTGCTCTACAATAAACAGAGTCTATTTAAACAGTGCCCAACAGTAAACAGAGTCTATTTAAACAGGGCCCTACAGTAAACAGAGTCTATTTAAACAGGGCCCTACAGTAAACAGAGTCTATTTAAACAGGGCCCTACAGTAAACAGAGTCTATTTAAACAGTGCCTTACAATAAACATAGCCTATTTAAACAGTGCCATACACTGAACAGAGACTATTTAAACAGTGCTCTACAGTAAATGAAGTCAATTTAAACAGTGCCCTACAATAAACAGGGCCTATTTAAACAGTGCTCTACAGTAAACAGAGCCTATTTAAACAGTGACCTACAGTAAACAGAGTCTATTTAATCAGTGCCCTACAGTAAACAGAGCCTATTTAAACAGTGCCCTACAGTAAACAGAGCCTACTTAAACAGTGCCCTAAAGTAAACAGAGTCTATTTAAACAGAGTCCTCCAGTAAACAGAGTCTATTTAAACAGTGCGCTACAAGAAACAGAGTCTATTTAAACAGTGTCCAACAGTAATCCGAGTCTATTTAAACAGTGCTCTACAGTCAACAGACCCTATTTAAACAGTGCCCTACAATAAACAGAGTCTATGTAAACAGTGTCCTACAGTAAACAGAGTCTATTTAAACAGTGCCCTACAGTAAACAGAGTCTACTTAAACAGTGCCCTACAGTAAACAGAGCCTATTTAAACAGTGCCCTACAATAAACAGAGCCTATTTAAACTGTGCCCTACAGTAAACAGTGCCTATTTAAACAGTGCCCTACATTAAACAGAGTCTATTTAAACAGAGCTCCACAATAAACAGTCTATTTAAACAGTACCCTACAGTAAACAGAGCCTATTTAAACTGTGTCCTACAATAAACAGAGCCTATTTCAACAGTGTCCTACAGAAAACAGAAACTATTTAAACAGTGCCCTACAGTAAACAGAGTCTATTTAAACAGTGCCCTACAGTAAACAGAGCTATTTAAACAGAGCCCTACAATAAACAGGGTCTATTTAAACAGTGACCTGCAGTAAACAGAGTTGATTTAAACAGGACCCTACAGTAAACAGAGGCGATTTAAACATGGCCCTACAGTAAACAGAGCCTATTTAAACAGAGCTCCACAATAAACAGTCTATTTAAACAGTGTCCTACAGAAAACAGAGTCTATTTAAACAGTGTCCTACAGTAAACAGAGCCTATTTAAACAGTGCCCTACAATAAACAGAGCCTATTTCAACAGTGTCCTACAGTAAACAGAGCCTATTAATACAGTGCCCTACAGTAAACAGAGTCTATTTAAACTGTGCCCTACAGTAAACAGAGCTTATTTAAACAGTGCCCTTCAATAAACAGAGTCTATTTAAACAGTGACCTCCAGTAAACAGAGACGATTTAAACAGGGCCCTACAGTAAACAGAGCCTATTTAAAAAGTGCTCTACAATAAACAGAGTCTATTTAAACAGTGCCCTACAATAAACAGAGTCTATGTAAACAGGGTCCTACTATAAACAGAGTCTATGTAAACAGGGCCCTACAGTAAACAGAGCCTATTTAAAAAGTTCCCTACAATATACAGAGTCTATTTAAACAGTGCCCTACAATAAACAGAGTCTATGTAAACAGGGTCCTACTATAAACAGAGTCTATGTAAACAGGGCCCTACAGTAAACAGAGCCTATTTAAACAGTGCCCTACAGTAAACAGAGCCTATTTAACCATCGCTCTACGGTAAACAGAGCCTATTTAAACAGTGTCCTGCAGGAAACAGAACCTATTTAAATATTACACTACAATAAACAAAGTCTATTTCAACAGTGCCCTACAATAAACAGTCTATTTAAACAGTGCTCTCCAGTAAACAGAGCCTATTTAAACTGTGCCCTACAATAAACAGAGCCTATTTAAACAGTGACCTACAGTAAACAGAGTCGATTTAAACAGGGCCCTACAGTAAATAGAGCCTATTTAAACAGTGCCCTACAATAAACAGAGCCTATTTAAAAAGTGCTCTACAATACACTGAGTCTATTTAAATAGTGCCCTACAGTAAACAGAGTCTATTTAAACAGGGCCCTACAGTAAACAGAGTCTATTTAAACAGGGCACGACAGTAAACAGAGCCTATTTAAACCATACCCTACAATAAACAGAGCCTATTTAAACAGTGCCCTACAGTAAACAGAGCCTATTTATTCAGTGCTCTACAGTAAACAGAGTCTATGTAAACAGGGCGCTACAGTAAACAGAGCCTATTTAAACAGTGCCCTACAGTAAACAGAGTCTATATAAACAGGGCCCTACAGTAAACAGTATCTATTTAACCAGGGCCCTACAGTAAACAGTGCCTATTTAAACAGTGCCGTACAGTAAACAGAGGCTATTTAAACCGTGCCCTACAATAAACAGAGCCTATTTAAACAGTGCCCTACAATAAACAGAGTCTATTTAAACAGTGCCCTACAGTAAACAGAGCCTATTTAAAAAGTGCTCTACAATAAACAGAGTCTATTTAAACAGTGCCCTACAGTAAACAGAGCCTATTTAAACAGGGCCCTACAGTAAACAGAGCCTATTTAAACAGTGCCCTACAGTAAACAGAGTCTATTTAAACAGTGCCCTACAATAAACAGTGTCTATTAAAACAGTGCCCTACAGCAAAGGCTATTCAAACTGTGTCCTACAATAAACAGAGCCTATTTAAACAGTGTCCTACAGTAAACAGAACCTATGTAAACAGTGCCCTACAGTAAACAGAGCCTATTTAAACAGTGCCCTACAATAAACAGAGTCTATTTAAACAGTGACCTACAGTAAACAGAGTCGATTTAAACAGGACCCTACAGTAAACAGAGGCGATTTAAACAGGGCCCTACAGTAAACAGAGCCTATTTAAACAGAGCTCCACAATAAACAGTCTATTTAAACAGTGTCCTACAGTAAACAGAGTCTATTTAAACAGTGTCCTACAGTGAACAGAGCCTATTTAAACAGTGCCCTACAGTAAACAGAGCCTATTTAAAAAGTGCTCTACAATAAACAGAGTCTATTTAAACAGTGCCCAACAGTAAACAGAGTCTATTTAAACAGGGCCCTACAGTAAACAGAGTCTATTTAAACAGGGCCCTACAGTAAACAGAGTCTATTTAAACAGGGCCCTACAGTAAACAGAGTCTTTTTAAACAGTGCCTTACAATAAACATAGCCTATTTAAACAGTGCCATACACTGAACAGAGACTATTTAAACAGTGCTCTACAGTAAATGAAGTCAATTTAAACAGTGCCCTACAATAAACAGGGCCTATTTAAACAGTGCTCTACAGTAAACAGAGCCTATTTAAACAGTGACCTACAGTAAACAGAGTCTATTTAAACAGTGCCCTACAATAAACAGTGTCTATTAAAACAGTGCCCTACAGCAAAGGCTATTCAAACTGTGTCCTACAATAAACAGAGCCTATTTAAACAGTGTCCTACAGTAAACAGAATCTATGTAAACAGTGCCCTACAGTAAACAGAGCCTATTTAAACAGTGCCCTACAATAAACAGAGTCTATTTAAACAGTGACCTACAGTAAACAGAGTCGATTTAAACAGGACCCTACAGTAAACAGAGGCGATTTAAACAGGGCCCTACTTTAAACAGAGCCTATTTAAACAGAGCATCACAATAAACAGTCTATTTAAACAGTGTCCTACAGTAAACAGAGTCTATTTAAACAGTGTCCTACAGTAAACAGAGCCTATTTAAACAGTGCCCTACAATAAACAGAGCCTATTTAAAAAGTGCTCTACAATAAACAGAGTCTATTTAAACAGTGCCCAACAGTAAACAGAGTCTATTTAAACAGGGCCCTACAGTAAACAGAGTCTATTTAAACATGGCCCTACAGTAAACAGAGCCTATTTAAACAGTGCCCTACAGTAAACAGAGGCTATTTAAACCGTGCCCTGCAATAAACAGAGCCTATTTAAACAGTGCCCTACAATAAACAGAGCCTATTTAAAAAGTGCTCTACAATAAACAGAGTCTATTTAAACAGTGCCCTACAGTAAACAGAGTCTATTTAAACAGGGCCCTACAGTAAACAGAGTCTATTTAAACAGGGCCCTACAGTAAACAGAGTCTATTTAAACAGTGCCCTACAGTAAACAGAGCCTATTTAAACAGGGCCCTACAGTAAACAGAGCCTATTTAAACAGTGCCCTACAGTAAACAGAGTCTATTTAAACAGTGCCCTACAATAAACAGTGTCTATTAAAACAGTGCCCTACAATAAACAGAGCCTTTTAAACAGGGCCCTACAATAAACAGAGCCTATTTAAACAGTGTCCTACAATAAACAGTGTCTATTAAAACAGTGACCTACAGTAAACAGAACCGATGTAAACAGTGCCCTACAGTAAACAGAGCCTATTTAAACAGTGCCCTACAATAAACAGTCTATTTAAACAGTGCTCCACAATAAACAGTCTATTTAAACCGTGCCCTACAATAAACAGAGCCTATTTAAACTGTGCCCTACAGTAAACAGAGGCTATTTAAACCATGCCCTACAGTAAACAGAGTGTATTTAAACTGTGCCCTACAATAAACAGTCTATTTAAACAGTGCCCTACAATAAGCAGCGTGTATTTAAACAGGGCCTTACAGTAAACAGAGTCTATTTAAAGAGTGTCCTACAGTAAACAGAGCCTATTTAAACAGTGCCCTACAGTAAACAGAGCCTATTTCAACAGTGTCCTACAGAAAACAGAACCTATTTAAACTGTGCCCTACAGTAAACAGAGCCTATTTAAACAGTGCCCTACAGTAAACAGAGCCTATTTCAACAGTGTCCTACAGAAAACAGAACCTATTTAAACAGTGCCCTACAGTGAACAGAGTCTATTTAAACAGTGCTCTACAGTAAACAGAGCCTATTTAAACAGTGCTCTACAGGAACCAGAGCCTATTTAAACAGTGCCCTACAGTAAACAGAGCCTATTTAAACATTGCTCTACAGTAAACAGAGCCTATTTAAACAGTGCCCTACAGTAAACAGAGCCTATTTCAACAGTGTCCTACAGAAAACAGAACCAATTTAAACAGTGCCCTACAGTAAACAGAGCTATTTAAACAGTGTCCTACAATAAACAGAGTCTATTTAAACAGTGACCTACAGTAAACAGAGTTGATTTAAACAGGACCCTACAGTAAACAGAGGCGATTTAAATAGGGCCCTACAGTAAACAGAGCCTATTTAAACAGAGCTCCACAATAAACAGTCTATTTAAACAGTGTCCTACAGTAAACAGAGTCTATTTAAACAGTGTCCTACAGTAAACAGAGCCTATTTAAACAGTGCCCTACAATAAACAGAGCCTATTTAAAAAGAGCTCTACAATAAACAGAGTCTATTTAAACAGGGCTCTACAGTAAACAGAGTCTAGTTAAACAGTGCCCTACAGTAAACAGAGCCTATTTAAACAGTGCCCTACAATAAACAGAGCCTATTTAAAAAGAGCTCTACAATAAACAGAGTCTATTTAAACAGGGCCCTACAGTAAACAGAGTCTAGTTAAACAGGGCCCTACAGTAAACAGAGACTATTTAAACAGGGCCCTACAGTAAACAGAGTCTAGTTAAACAGGGCCCTACAGTAAACAGAGACTATTTAAACAGGGCCCTACAGTAAACAGAGTCTAGTTAAACAGGGCCCTACAGTAAACAGAGCCTATTTAAACAGGGCCCGACAGTAAACAGAGTCTAGTTAAACAGGGCCCGACAGTAAACAGAGACTATTTAAACAGGGCCCTACAGTAAACAGAGTCTAGTTAAACAGGGCCCTACAGTAAACAGAGACTATTTAAACAGGGCCCTACAGTAAACAGAGTCTAGTTAAACAGGGCCCTACAGTAAACAGAGCCTATTTAAACAGTGCCCTACAGTAAACAGAGGCTATTTAAACCATGCCCTACAATAAACAGAGCCTATTTAAAAAGTGCCCTACAATGAACAGAGCCTATTTAAAAAGTGCTCTACAATAAACAGAGTCTATTTAAACAGTGCTCTACAGCACACAGAGACTATTTAAACAGTGCCCTACAGTAAACAAAGTCTATATAAACAGTGCCCTATCGTAAACAGAGCCTATTTAAACAGTGCTCTACAGCACACAGAGACTATTTAAACAGTGCCCTACAGTAAACAGAGTCTATATAAACAGTGCCCTACAATAAACAGAGTCGATTTAAACAGTGCCCTCCAATAAACAGAGTCTATTTAAACAGTGCCCTACAGTAAACAGAGCCTATTTAAACAGTGCCCTACAATAAACAGAGCCTATTTAAACAGTGCTCCACAATAAACAGAGCCTATTTAAACTGTGCCCTACAGTAAACAGAGCCTATTTAAACAGTGCCCTACAGTAAACAGAGCCTATTTAAACAGTGCCCTACAATAAACAGAGTCTATATAAACAGTGCCCTACAATAAACAGAGTCGATTTAAACAGTGCCCTACAATAAACAGAGTCTATTTAAACAGTGCCCTACAGTAAACAGAGCCTATTTAAACAGTGCTCCACAATAAACAGAGCCCATTTAAACAGTGCTCTACAGTAAACAGAGCCTATTTAAACAGTGCTCCACAATAAACCGAGCCTATTTAAACAGTGCCCTATAGTAAACAGAGTCTATATAAACTGTGCCCTACAGTAAACAGAGCCTATATAAACTGTGCCCTACAGTAAACAGAGCCTATTTAAACAGTGCTCCACAATAAACCGAGCCTATTTAAACAGTGCCCTACAGTAAACAGAGTCTATATAAACTGTGCCCTACAGTAAACAGAGCCTATTTAAACAGTGCTCTACAGTAAACAAAGTCTATTTAAACAGTGCCCTACAGTAAACAGAGTTTATATAAACAGTGCTCTACAGTGAACAGAGCCTATTTAAACTGTGCCCTACAGTAAACAGAGCCTATATAAACTGTGCCCTACAGTAAACAGAGTCTATTTAAACAGTGCTCCACAATAAACTGCGCCTATTTAAACAGGGCCCTACAGTAAACAGAGCATATTTAAACAGTGCCCTACAATAAACAGAGTCTATTTAAACAGTGCTCCACAATAAACCGAGCCTATTTAAACAGTGCCCTACAGTAAACAGAGTCTATATAAACTGTGCCCTACAGTAAACAGAGCCTATTTAAACAGTGCTCTACAGTAAACAAAGTCTATTTAAACAGTGCCCTACAGTAAACAGAGTTTATATAAACAGTGCCCTACAGTAAACAGAGTCTATATAAACTGTGCCCTACAGTAAACAGAGCCTATTTAAACAGTGCTCTACAGTAAACAAAGTTTATATAAACAGTGCCCTACAGTGAACAGAGCCTATTTAAACTGTGCCCTACAGTAAACAGAGTCTATATAAACTGTGCCCTACAGTAAACAGAGCCTATTTAAACAGTGCCCTACAATAAACAGAGTCTATTGAAACAGTGCCCTTCAGTAAACAGAGCCTTTTTAAACAGTGCCCTACAGTAAACAGAGTCTATTTAAACAGTGCCCTACAATAAACAGAGTCTATTTAAACAGTGCCCTACAGTAAACAGAGTCTATTTAAACAGGGCCCTACAGTAAACAGAGCCTTTTTAAACAGTGCCCTACAGTAAACAGAGTCTATTTAAACAGTGCCCTACAGTAAACAGAGACTATTTAAACAGGGCCCTACAGTAAATAGAGTCTAGTTAAACAGGGCCCTACAGTAAACAGAGCCTATTTAAACAGTGCCCTACAGTAAACAGAGGCTATTTAAACCGTGCCCTACAATAAACAGAGCCTATTTAAACAGTGCTCTACAATAAACAGAGTCTATTTAAACAGTGCTCTACAGCACACAGAGACTATTTATACAGTGCCCTACAGTAAACAGTCTATTTAAACAGTGCCCTACAGTAAACAAAGTCTATATAAACAGTGCCCAATAGTAAACAGAGCCTATTTAAACAGTGCTCTACAGCACACAGAGACTATTTAAACAGTGCCCTACAGTAAACAGAGTTTATATAAACAGTGCCCTACAATAAACAGAGTCGATTTAAACAGTGCCCTACAATAAACAGAGTCTATTTAAACAGTGCTCCACAATAAACAGAGTTTATATAAACAGTGCCCTACAGTGAACAGAGCCTATTTAAACTGTGCCCTACAGTAAACAGAGTCTATATAAACTGTGCCCTACAGTAAACAAAGCCTATTTAAACAGTGCCCTACAATAAACAGAGTCTATTGAAACAGTGCCCTTCAGTAAACAGAGCCTTTTTAAACAGTGCCCTACAGTAAACAGAGTCTATTTAAACAGTGCCCTACAATAAACAGAGTCTATTTAAACAGTGCCCTACAGTAAACAGAGTCTATTTAAACAGGGCCCTACAGTAAACAGAGCCTTTTTAAACAGTGCCCTACAGTAAACAGAGTCTATTTAAACAGTGCCCTACAGTAAACAGAGACTATTTAAACAGGGCCCTACAGTAAATAGAGTCTAGTTAAACAGGGCCCTACAGTAAACAGAGCCTATTTAAACAGTGCCCTACAATAAACAGAGCCTATTTAAACAGTGCTCCACAATAAACAGAGCCTATTTAAACTGTGCCCTACAGTAAACAGAGCCTATTTAAACAGTGCCCTACAGTAAACAGAGCCTATTTAAACAGTGCCCTACAATAAACAGAGTCTATATAAACAGTGCCCTACAATAAACAGAGTCGATTTAAACAGTGCCCTACAATAAACAGAGTCTATTTAAACAGTGCCCTACAGTAAACAGAGCCTATTTAAACAGTGCTCCACAATAAACAGAGCCTATTTAAACAGTGCTCTACAGTAAACAGAGCCTATTTAAACAGTGCTCCACAATAAACCGAGCCTATTTAAACAGTGCCCTATAGTAAACAGAGTCTATATAAACTGTGCCCTACAGTAAACAGAGCCTATATAAACTGTGCCCTACAGTAAACAGAGCCTATTTAAACAGTGCTCCACAATAAACCGAGCCTATTTAAACAGTGCCCTACAGTAAACAGAGTCTATATAAACTGTGCCCTACAGTAAACAGAGCCTATTTAAACAGTGCTCTACAGTAAACAAAGTCTATTTAAACAGTGCCCTACAGTAAACAGAGTTTATATAAACAGTGCTCTACAGTGAACAGAGCCTATTTAAACTGTGCCCTACAGTAAACAGAGCCTATATAAACTGTGCCCTACAGTAAACAGAGTCTATTTAAACAGTGCTCCACAATAAACCGCGCCTATTTAAACAGGGCCCTACAGTAAACAGAGCATATTTAAACAGTGCCCTACAATAAACAGAGTCTATTTAAACAGTGCTCCACAATAAACCGAGCCTATTTAAACAGTGCCCTACAGTAAACAGAGTCTATATAAACTGTGCCCTACAGTAAACAGAGCCTATTTAAACAGTGCTCTACAGTAAACAAAGTCTATTTAAACAGTGCCCTACAGTAAACAGAGTTTATATAAACAGTGCCCTACAGTAAACAGAGTCTATATAAACTGTGCCCTACAGTAAACAGAGCCTATTTAAACAGTGCTCTACAGTAAACAAAGTTTATATAAACAGTGCCCTACAGTGAACAGAGCCTATTTAAACTGTGCCCTACAGTAAACAGAGTCTATATAAACTGTGCCCTACAGTAACAGAGCCTATTTAAACAGTGCCCTACAATAAACAGAGTCTATTGAAACAGTGCCCTTCAGTAAACAGAGCCTTTTTAAACAGTGCCCTACAGTAAACAGAGTCTATTTAAACAGTGCCCTACAATAAACAGAGTCTATTTAAACAGTGCCCTACAGTAAACAGAGTCTATTTAAACAGGGCCCTACAGTAAACAGAGCCTTTTTAAACAGTGCCCTACAGTAAACAGAGTCTATTTAAACAGTGCCCTACAGTAAACAGAGACTATTTAAACAGGGCCCTACAGTAAATAGAGTCTAGTTAAACAGGGCCCTACAGTAAACAGAGCCTATTTAAACAGTGCCCTACAGTAAACAGAGGCTATTTAAACCGTGCCCTACAATAAACAGAGCCTATTTAAACAGTGCTCTACAATAAACAGAGTCTATTTAAACAGTGCTCTACAGCACACAGAGACTATTTATACAGTGCCCTACAGTAAACAGTCTATTTAAACAGTGCCCTACAGTAAACAAAGTCTATATAAACAGTGCCCAATAGTAAACAGAGCCTATTTAAACAGTGCTCTACAGCACACAGAGACTATTTAAACAGTGCCCTACAGTAAACAGAGTTTATATAAACAGTGCCCTACAATAAACAGAGTCGATTTAAACAGTGCCCTACAATAAACAGAGTCTATTTAAACAGTGCTCCACAATAAACAGAGTTTATATAAACAGTGCCCTACAGTGAACAGAGCCTATTTAAACTGTGCCCTACAGTAAACAGAGTCTATATAAACTGTGCCCTACAGTAAACAAAGCCTATTTAAACAGTGCCCTACAATAAACAGAGTCTATTGAAACAGTGCCCTTCAGTAAACAGAGCCTTTTTAAACAGTGCCCTACAGTAAACAGAGTCTATTTTAACAGTGCCCTACAATAAACAGAGTCTATTTAAACAGTGCCCTACAGTAAACAGAGTCTATTTAAACAGGGCCCTACAGTAAACAGAGCCTTTTTAAACAGTGCCCTACAGTAAACAGAGTCTATTTAAACAGTGCCCTACAGTAAACAGAGACTATTTAAACAGGGCCCTACAGTAAATAGAGTCTAGTTAAACAGGGCCCTACAGTAAACAGAGCCTATTTAAACAGTGCCCTACAGTAAACAGAGGCTATTTAAACCGTGCCCTACAATAAACAGAGCCTATTTAAACAGTGCTCTACAATAAACAGAGTCTATTTAAACAGTGCTCTACAGCACACAGAGACTATTTATACAGTGCCCTACAGTAAACAGTCTATTTAAACAGTGCCCTACAGTAAACAAAGTCTATATAAACAGTGCCCAATAGTAAACAGAGCCTATTTAAACAGTGCTCTACAGCACACAGAGACTATTTAAACAGTGCCCTACAGTAAACAGAGTCTATATAAACAGTGCCCTACAATAAACAGAGTCGATTTAAACAGTGCCCTACAATAAACAGAGTCTATTTAAACAGTGCCCTACAGTAAACAGTGCCTATTGAAACAGTGCCCTACAATAAACAGAGCCTATTTAAACAGTGCTCCACAATAAACAGAGCCTATTTAAAAAGTGCCGTACAATAAACAGAGTCTATTTAAACAGTGTCCTTCATTAAACAGAGTCTATTTAAACAGTGCTCCACAATAAACAGAGCCTATTTAAACAGTGCCCTACAATAAACAGAGCATATTTAAACAGTGCCCTACAGTAAACAGAGTCTATTTAAACAGTGTCCTACAGTAAACAGAGCCTATTTAAACAGTGCTCTACAGTAAACAGAGCCTATTTAAACAGTGCCCTTCAGTAAACAGAGTCTATATAAACAGTGCCCTACAGTAAACAGAGCCGATTTAAACAGTGCTCCACAATAAACCGAGCCTATTTAAACAGTGCCCTACAGTAAACAGAGTCTATTTAAACAGTTCCCTACAGTAAACAGAGCCTATTTAAACAGTGCTCCACAATAAACCGAGCCTATTTAAACAGTGCCCTATAGTAAACAGAGCCTATTTAAACAGTGTCCTACAGTAAACAGAGCCTATTTAAACAGTTCCCTACAGTAAACAGAGCCTATTTAAACAGTGTTCCACAATAAACAGAGCCTATTTAACCAGTGCCCTACAGTAAACAGAGTCTATATAAACTGTGCCCTACAGTAAACAGAGTCTATTTAAACAGGGCCCTACAGTAAACAGAGCCTATTTAAACAGTGGTCTAAAGTAAACAGAGTCTATATAAACTGTGCCCTACAGTAAACAGAGTCTATTTAAACAGTGCTCTACAGTAAACAGAGCCTATTTGAACAGTGACCTACAGTAAACAGAGTCTATTTAAACAGTGCCCTACAGTAAACAGAGCCTATTTAAGCACTGCCCTACAGTAAACAGAGCCTATTTAAACAGTGCCCTAAAGTAAACAGAGTCTATTTAAACAGTGCTCTACAATAAACAGAGTCTATTTAAACAGTGGTCTACAGTAAACAGAGTCTATATAAACTGTGCCCTACAGTAAACAGAGTCTATTTAAACAGGGCCCTACAGTAAACAGAGCCTATTTAAACAGTGGTCTACAGTAAACAGAGCCTATTTAAACAGTGCTCAACAATAAACAGAGTCTATTTAAACAGTGGTCTACAGTAAAGAGAGCCTATTTAAACAGTGCTCTACAATAAACAGAGTCTATTTAAACAGTGGTCTACAGTAAACAGAGCCTATTTAAACAGTGGTCTACAGTAAACAGAGCCTATTTAAACAGTGCTCTACAATAAACCGAGCCTATTTAACCAGTGCCCTACAGTAAACAGAGTCTATATAAACTGTGCCCTACAGTAAACAGAGTCTATTTAAACAGGGCCCTACAGTAAACAGAGCCTATTTAAACAGTGGTCGACAGTAAACAGAGCCTATTTAAACAGTGCTCTACAATAAACAGAGTCTATTTAAACAGTGGTCTACAGTAAACAGAGCCTATTTAAACAGTGCTCTACAATAAACAGAGTCTATTTAAACAGGGCCCTACAGTAAACAGAGCCTATTTAAACAGTGTCCTACAGTAAACAGAGCCTATTTAAACAGTGCCCTACAGTAAACAGAGTCTATATAAACAGTGCCCTACAGTAAACAGAGCCTATTTAAACGGTGCCCTACAGTAAACAGAGTCTATATAAACTGTGCCCTACAGTAAACAGAGCCTATTTAAACAGTGCCCTACAGTAAACAGAGCCTATTTAAACAGTGCCCTACAGTAAACAGAGCCTATTTAAACTGTGCCCTACAGTAAACAGAGTCTATTTAAACAGTGCCCTACAATAAACAGAGTCTATTTAAACAGTGCCCTACAGTAAACAGAGTCTATTTAAACAGTGCCCTACAGTAAACAGAGTCTATTTATACAGGGCCCTACGGTAAACATAGTCTATTTAAACAGTGCCCTACCATAAACAGAGTCTATTTAAACAGTGCCCTACAGTAAACAGAGTATATTTAAACAGGGCCCTACGGTAAACAGAGTCTATTTAAACAGTGCCTTACAATAAACATAGCCTATTTAAACAGTGCCATACACTGACCAGAGACTATTTAAACAGTGCCCTACAGTAAAAGGAGTCTATTTAAACAGTGCCCTACAATAAACAGAGCCTATTTAAACAGTGCTCTACAGTAAACAGAGCCTATTTGAACAGTGACCTACAGTAAACAGAGTCTATTTAAACAGTGCCCTACAGTAAACAGAGCCTATTTAAGCAGTGCCCTACAGTAAACAGAGCCTATTTAAACAGTGCCCTAAAGTAAACAGAGACTATTTAAACAGAGTCCTCCAGTAAACAGAGTCTATTTAAACAGTGCGCTACAATAAACAGAGTCTATTTAAACAGTGTCCTACAGTAAACCGAGTCTATTTAAACCGTGCTCTACAGTAAACAGAGCCTATTTAAACAGTGCCCTACAATAAGCAGAGTCTATGTAAACAGTGTCCTACAGTAAACAGAGTCTATTTAAACAGTGCCCTACAGTAAACTGAGTCTATTTAAACAGTGCCCTACAGTAAACAGAGCCTATTTAAACAGTGCCCTACAGTAAACAGAGCCTATTTAAACTGTGCACTACAGTAAACAGAGCCTATTTAAACAGCGCCCTACAGTAAACAGAGTCTATTTAAACAGTGCCCTACAGTAAACAGAGTCTATTTAAACAGGGCCCTACAGTAAACAGAGTCTAGTTAAACAGGGCCCTACAGTAAACAGAGCCTATTTAAACAGTGTCCTACAGTAAACCGAGTCTATTTAAACAGTGCTCTACAGTAAACAGAGCCTATTTAAACAGTGCCCTACAATAAACAGTCTATGTAAACAGTGTCCTACAGTAAAAAGAGTCTATTTAAACAGTGCCCTACAGTAAACAGAGTCTATTTAAACAGTGCCCTACAGTAAACAGAGCCTATTTAAACAGTGCCCTACAGTAAACAGAGCCTATGTAAACTGTGCCCTACAGTAAACAGAGCCTATTTAAACAGTGCCCTACAGTAAACAGAGTCTATATAAACAGTGCCCGACAATAAACAGAGTCTATTTAAACAGTGCCCTACAATAAACAGAGTCTATTTAAACAGTGCCCTACAGTAAACAGAGCCTATTTAAACAGTGCCCTACAATAAACAGAGCCTATTTAAACAGTGCTCCACAATAAACAGAGCCTATTTAAACAGTGCCCTACAATAAACAGAGTTTATTTAAACAGTGCCCTACAATAAACAGAGCCTATTTAAACAGTGCTCCACAATAAACAGAGCCTATTTAAACAGTGCCCGACAGTAAACAGAGTCTATTTAAACAGTGTCCTACAGTAAACAGAGCCTATTTAAACAGTGCTCTACAGCAAACAGAGCCTATTTAAACAGTGCCCTATAGTAAACAGAGTCTATTTAAATAGTGACCAACAGTAAACAGAGTCGATTTAAACAGGGCCCTACAGTAAACAGAGCCTATTTAAACAGTGCCCTACAATAAACAGAGTCTATTTAAAAAGTGCTCTACAATAAACAGAGTCTATTTAAACAGTGCCCTACAGTAAACAGAGTCTATTTAAACAAGGCCCTACAGTAAACAGAGCATATTTAAACAGTGCTCTACAGTAAACAGAGTCTATTTAAACAGTGCCGTACAATAAACAGAGCATATTTAAACAGTGCTCTACAGTAAACAGAGTCTATTTAAACAGTGCCGTACAATAAACAGAGCCTTTTTAAACAGTGCCTGACAGTAAACAGAGTCTATGTAAACAGTGCTCCACAATAAACAGAGTCTATTTAAACAGGGCCCTACAGTAAACAGAGCCAATTGAAACAGTGCCCTACAGTAAACAGAGCCTATTTAAACAGGGCCCTACAGTAAACACAGCCTATTTAAACAGTGCCCTACAGTAAACAGAGTCTATTTAAACAGTACCCTACAATAAACAGAGCCTATTTAAACAGTGCCCTACAGTAAACAGAGCCTATTTAAACAGTGCTCTACAGTAAACAGAGACTATTTAAACAGTGCCCTACAGTAAACAGAGTCTATTTATGCAGTGCTCCATAATAAACAGTCTATTTAAACAGTGCCCTACAGTAAACAGAGCCTATTTAAAGAGTGCCCTACAGTAAACAGAGTCTATGTAAACAGTGCTCTACAGTAAACAGAGACTATTTAAACAGTGCCCTACAGTAAACAGAGTCTATATAAACAGTGCTCTACAATAAACAGAGCCTAATTAAACAGTGCCTACAGTAAACAGAACCTATTTAAACAGTGCCCTACAATAAACAAAGTCTATTTAAACAGTGCCCTACAATAAACAGAGCCTATTTAAGCTGTGCCCTACAGTAAACAGAGTCTATGTAAACAGGGCCCGACAGTAAACAGAGCCTTTTTAAACACTGCCCTACAATAAACAGAGCCTATTTAAACTGTGCCCTACAGTAAACAGAGCCTATGTAAACAGGGCCCTACAGTAAACAGAGCCTATTTAAACAGTGCCCTACAGTAAACAGAGCCTACTTAAACTGTGCCCTACAGTAAACAGAGCCTATTTAAACAGTGCCCTACAGCAAAGTCTATTTAAACTGTGTTCTACAATAAACAGAGCCTATTTAAACAGTGCCCACAGTAAAACTAGCCTATTTAAACTGCCCTATAGTAAACAGAGCCTATTTAAACTGTGCCCTACAATAAACAGAGCCTATTTAAACAGTGCCCTACAATAAACAGAGCTTATTTAAACAGTGCCCTACAGTAAACAGAGCCTATTTAAACAGTGCTCTACAGTAAACAGAGTCTATGTAAACAGGGCCCTACAGTAAATAGAGCTTATTTAAACAGTGCCCTGCAGTAAACAGTCTATTTAAACAGTGCCCTACAGTAAACAGTCTATTTAAACAGTGCCCTACAATAAACAGAGTCTCTGTAAACAATGCCCTACAGTAAACAGAGTCTATTTAAACTGTGCCCTACAGTAAACAGAGCCTATTTAAACTGTGCTCTACAATATGGTGTCCATGTACATAGATCCCTGAAAGTTGCCACCCAGGTTGATAGGGTTGTGAAGAAGGCCTATGGAGTGTTGGCCTTTATTGGTAGAGGGATTGAGTTCCGGAGTCGGGAGGTCATGTTGCAGCTGTACAGAACTCTGGTACGGCCGCATTTGGAGTATTGCGTACAGTTCTGGTCACCGCATTATAGGAAGGACGTGGAGGCTTTGGAATGGGTGCAGGGGAGATTTACCAGGATGTTGTCTGGTATGGAGGGAAAATCTTATGAGGAAAGGCTGATGGACTTGAGGTTGTTTTCGTTGGAGAGAAGAAGGTTAAGGGGAGACATAATAGAGGCATACAAAATGACCAGAGGGTTAGATAGGGAGGACAGTGAGAGCCTTCTCCCGCGGATGGAAATGGCTAGCACGAGGGGACATAGACTTAAACTGAGGGGTAATAGATATAGGACAGAGGTCAGGGGTAGGTTCTTTACGCAAAGAGTAGTGAGGCCGTGGAATTCCCTACCTGCTACAGTAGTGAACTCGCCAACATTGAGGGCATTTAAAAGTTTATTGGATCAACATATGGATGATAATGGTATAGTGTAGGTTAGATGGCTTTTGTTTCGGTGCAACATCGTGGGCCAAAGGACCTGTACTGCGCTGTATTGTTCTATGTTCTATGTTCTAATAAACACAGACTATTTAAACAGGGCCCTACAGTAAACAGAGCCTATGTAAACAGTGCCCTATAGTACACAGAGCCTATTTAAACAGTGCCCTACAATAAACAGAGCCTATGTAAACAGGGCCCTACAGTAAACAGAGCCTATTTAAACAGGGCCCTACAGTAAACAGAGCCTATTTAAACAGGGCCCTACAGTAAACAGAGTCTATTTAAACAGTGCTCCACAATAAACAGAGCCTATTTAAACAGTGCTCTACAGTAAACAGAGTCTATTTAAACAGTGCCCTACAGTAAACAGAGCCTATTTAAACAGTGCCCTACAGTAAACAGAGCCTATTTAAACTGTGCCCTACAGTAAACAGAGCCTATTTAAACTGTGCCCTACAGTAAACAGAGTCTATTTAAACTGTGCCCTACAGTAAACAGAGCCTATTTAAACTGTGCCCTACAGTAAACAGAGTCTATTTAAACTGTGCCCTACAGTAAACAGAGTCTATTTAAACTGTGCCCTACAGTAAACAGAGCCTATTTAAACTGTGCCCTACAGTAAACAGAGTCTATTTAAACTGTGCCCTACAGTAAACAGAGCCTATTTAAACGGTGCCCTACAGTAAACAGAGCCTATTTAAACTGTGCCCTACAGTAAACAGAGCCTATTTAAACTGTGCTCTACAATAAACAGAGACAATTTAAACAGTGCTCTACAGTAAACAGAGCCTATTTAAACAGTGCCCTACAATAAACAGTCTATTTAAACTGTGCCCTACAGTAAACAGAGCCTATTTAAACAGGGCCCTACAGTAAACAGAGCCTATTTAAACTGTGCTCTACAATAAACAGTCTATTTAAACTGTGCCCTACAGTAAACAGAGTCTATTTAAACAGGGCCCTACAGTAAACAGAGCCTATTTAAACTCTGCTCTACAATAAACAGTCTATTTAAACTGTGCCCCACAGTAAACAGAGCCTATTTAAACTCTGTTCTACAATTAACAGTCTATTTAAACAGTGCCCTACAGTAAACAGAGTCTAGTTAAACTGTGCCCCACAGTAAACAGAGACTATTTAAACTGTGTTCTACAATAAACAGTCTATGTAAACAGTGCCCCACAGTAAACAGTGTCTATGTAAACAGTGCTCTACAGTAAACAGAGCCTATTTAAACTGTGCTCTACAATAAACAGTCTATTTAAACTGTGCCCCACAGTAAACAGAGCCTATTTAAACTCTGTTCTACAATTAACAGTCTATTTAAACAGGGCCCTACAGTAAACAGAGTCTATTTAAACTGTGCCCCCACAGTAAACAGAGACTATTTAAACTGTGTTCTACAATAAACAGTCTATGTAAACAGTGCCCCACAGTAAACAGTGTCTATGTAAACAGTGCTCTACAGTAAACAGAGCCTATTTAAACTGTGCTCTACAATAAACAGTCTATTTAAACTGTGCCCCACAGTAAACAGAGCCTATTTAAACTCTGTTCTACAATTAACAGTCTATTTCAACAGTGCCCTACAGTAAACAGAGTCTATTTAAACTGTGCCCCACAGTAAACAGAGACTATTTAAACTGTGTTCTACAATAAACAGTCTATGTAAACAGTGCCCCACAGTAAACAGTGTCTATGTAAACAGGGCCCTACAGTAAACAGAGCCTATTTAAACTGTGCTCTACAATAAACAGTCTATTTAAACTGTGCCCCACAGTAAACAGAGCCTATTTAAACTCTGTTCTACAATTAACAGTCTATTTAAACAGTGCCCTACAGTAAACAGAGTCTATTTAAACAGTGCCCTACAGTAAACAGAGACTATTTAAACTGTGCCCCACAGTAAACAGAGACTATTTAAACTGTGTTCTACAATAAACAGTCTATGTAAACTGTGCCCCACAGTAAACAGTGTCTATGTAAACAGTGCTCTACAGTAAACAGAGCCTATTTAAACAGTGCTCTACAGTAAACAGAGCCTATTTAAACATTGCACTACAATAAACAGAGCCTATTTAAACTGTGCCCTACAGTAAACAGACTCTATTTAAACAGTGCTCCACAATAAACAGAGCCTATTTAAACTGTGCCCTGCAGTAAACAGTCTATTTAAACAGTGCCCTACAATAAACAGAGCCTGTTTATACTGTGCCCTACAGTAAACAGAGCCTATTTAAACAGTGCCCTACAATAAACAGAGCCTATTTAAACAGTGCTCTACAATAAACAGTGTCTATTTAAACAGTGCCCTAGAGAAAACAGAGTCTATTTAAACTGTGCCCTACAGTAAACAGAGCCTATTTAAACAGTGCCCTACAATAAACAGAGCCTATTTAAACTGTGCCCTACAGTAAACAGAGCCTATTTAAACAGTGCTCTACAATAAACAGAGCCTATTTAAACAGTGCCCTACAATAAACAGAGCCTATTTAAACTGTGCCCTACAGTAAACAGAGCCTATTTAAACAGTGCTCTACAATAAACAGAGTCTATTTAAACAGTGCTCTACAATAAACAGAGCCTATTTAAACTGTGCCCTACAGTAAACAGAGCCTATTTAAACAGTGCTCTACAATAAACAGAGTCTATTTAAACAGTGCTCTACAATAAACAGAGCCTATTTAAACAGTGCCCTACAGTAAACAGAGTCTATTTAAACAGGGCTCTACAATAAACAGAGTCTATTTAAACAGTGCCCTACAATAAACAGAGCCTATTTAAACAGTGCCCTACAGTAAACAGAGCCTATTTAAACAGTGCCCTACAATAAACAGAGCCTATTTAAACAGTGCTCTACAATAAACAGAGTCTATTTAAACAGTGCTCTACAATAAACAGAGCCTATTTAAACAGTGCCCTACAGTAAACAGAGTCTATTTAAACAGGGCTCTACAATAAACAGAGTCTATTTAAACAGTGCCCTACAATAAACAGAGCCTATTTAAACAGTGCCCTACAGTAAACTGAGCCTATTTAAACAGTGCTCTACAATAAACAGAGTCTATTTAAACAGTGCCCTACAGTAAACAGAGCCTATTTAAACAGTACCCTACAGTAAACAGAGCCTATTTAAACAGGGCCCTACAGTAATCAGAGCCTATTTAAACTGTGCCCTACAGTAAACTGAGCCTATTTAAACAGTGCTCTACAATAAACAGAGTATATTTAAACAGTGCTCTACAATAAACAGAGCCTATTTAAACAGTGCCCTACAGTAAACAGAGTCTATTTAAACAGGGCTCTACAATAAACAGAGTCTCTTTAAACAGTGCCCTACAGTAAACAGAGTCTATTTAAACAGTGCTCTACAGTAAACAGAGCCTATTTAAACAGTGTCCTACAGTAAACAGAGCCTATTTAAACAGTGCCCTACAATAAACAGAGCCTATTTAAACTGTGCCCTACAGTAAACAGAGCCTATTTAAACTGTGCCCTACAGTAAACAGAGCCTATTTAAACAGTGCCCTACAGTAAACAGAGTCTATTTAAACAGTGCTCTACAATAAACAGAGCCTATTTAAACAGTGTTCTACAATAAACAGACCCTATTTAAACAGTGTTCTACAATAAACAGTCTATTTAAACAGGGCCCTACAGTAAACAGAGCCTATTTAAACAGTGTCCTACAGTAAACAGAGCCTATTTAAACAGGGCCCTACAGTAAACAGAGCCTATTTAAACTGTGCCCTACAGTAAACAGAGCCTATTTAAACAGTGTCCTACAGTAAACAGAGTCTATTTAAACAGGGCCCTACAGTAAACAGAGTCTATGTAAACAGTGCCCTACAGTAAACAGAGCCTATTTAAACAGTGCCCTACAGTAAATAGAGCCTATTTAAACAGTGCTCTACAATAATCAGAGCCTATGTAAACAGGGCCCTACAGTAAACAGAGTCTATGTAAACAGTGACCTACAGTAAACAGAGCCTATTTAAACAGTGCCCTACAGTAAACAGAGCCTATTTAAACAGTGCTCTACAATAAACAGAGCCTATTTAAACAGTGTTCTACAATAAACAGACCCTATTTAAACAGTGTTCTACAATAAACAGTCTATTTAAACAGGGCCCTACAGTAAACAGAGTCTATGTAAACAGTGACCTACAGTAAACAGAGCCTATTTAAACAGTGACCTACAGTAAACAGAGCCTATTTAAACAGTGCCCTACAGTAAATAGAGCCTATTTAAACAGTGCTCTACAATAATCAGAGTCTATTTAAACAGTGCTCTACAGTAAACAGAGCCTATTTAAACAGTGCCGTACAACAAACAGAGCCTATTTAAACAGTGCCCTACAGTAAACAGAGCCTATTTAAACAGTGCCCTACAATAAACAGAGTCTATGTAAACAGTGCCCTACAGTAAACAGAGTCTATGTAAACAGTGCCCTACAATAAACAGAGCCTATTTAAACAGTGCCCTACAGTAAACAGAGCCTATTTAAACAGTGCCCTACAATAAACAGAGTCTATTTAAACAGTGCCCTACAGTAAACAGAGCCTATTTAAACAGTGCCCTACAGTAAACAGAGCCTATTTAAACAGTGCCCTACAGTAAACAGAGCCTATTTAAACAGTGCCCTACAGTAAACAGAGCCTATTTAAACAGTGCTCTACAATAATCAGAGCCTATGTAAACAGTGCCCTACAATTAACAGAGTCTATGTAAACAGTGACCTACAGTAAACAGAGCCTATTTAAACAGTGACCTACAGTAAACAGAGCCTATTTAAACAGTGCCCTACAGTAAACAGAGCCTATTTAAACAGTGCCCTACAGTAAACAGAGCCTATGTAAACAGTGCCCTACAGTAAACAGAGTCTATGTAAACAGTGCCCTACAATAAACAGAGCCTATTTAAACAGTGCCCTACAGTAAACAGAGCCTATTTAAACTGTGCTCTACAATATGGTGTCCATGTACATAGATCCCTGAAAGTTGCCACCCAGGTTGATAGGGTTGTGAAGAAGGCCTATGGAGTGTTGGCCTTTATTGGTAGAGGGATTGAGTTCCGGAGTCGGGAGGTCATGTTGCAGCTGTACAGAACTCTGGTACGGCCGCATTTGGAGTATTGCGTACAGTTCTGGTCACCGCATTATAGGAAGGACGTGGAGGCTTTGGAATGGGTGCAGAGGAGATTTACCAGGATGTTGTCTGGTATGGAGGGAAAATCTTATGAGGAAAGGCTGATGGACTTGAGGTTGTTTTCGTTGGAGAGAAGAAGGTTAAGGGGAGACATAATAGAGGCATACAAAATGACCAGAGGGTTAGATAGGGTGGACAGTGAGAGCCTTCTCCCGCGGATGGAAATGGCTAGCACGAGGGGACATAGACTTAAACTGAGGGGTAATAGATATAGGACAGAGGTCAGGGGTAGGTTCTTTACGCAAAGAGTAGTGAGGCCGTGGAATTCCCTACCTGCTACAGTAGTGAACTCGCCAACATTGAGGGCATTTAAAAGTTTATTGGATCAACATATGGATGATAATGGTATAGTGTAGGTTAGATGGCTTTTGTTTCGGTGCAACATCGTGGGCCAAAGGACCTGTACTGCGCTGTATTGTTTTTTGTTCTATGTTCTAATAAACACAGACTATTTAAACAGGGCCCTACAGTAAACAGAGCCTATGTAAACAGTGCCCTATAGTACACAGAGTCTATTTCAACAGTGCCCTACAGTAAACAGAGTCTATTTAAACAGTGCCCTACAGTAAACAGAGTCTATTTAAACTGTGCCCTACAGTAAACAGAGTCTATTTAAACAGTGCCCTACAGTAAACAGAGCCTATTTAAACAGTGCCCTACAATAAACAGAGTCTATGTAAACAGGGCCCTACAGTAAACAGAGCCTATTTAAACAGTGCCCTACAGTAAACAGAGCCTATGTAAACAGTGTTCTAAAAGAAACAGAGTCTATTTAAACAGTGCCCTACAGTAAAGTCTATTTAAACGGTGCCCTACAGTAAACAGAGCCTATTTAAACTGTGCCCCACAGTAAACAGAGCCTATTAAAACTGTGTTCTACAATAAACAGTCTATTTTAACAGTGCCCGACAGTAAACAGAGTCTATTTAAACTGTGCCCTACAATAAACAGAGACAATTTAAACAGTGCTCTACAGTAAACAGAGCCTATTTAAACAGTGCCCTACAATAAACAGTCTATTTAAACTGTGCCCTACAGTAAACAGAGTCTATTTAAACAGGGCCCTACAGTAAACAGAGCCTATTTAAACTGTGCTCTACAATAAACAGAGACAATTTAAACAGTGCTCTACAGTAAACAGAGCCTATTTAAACAGTGCCCTACAATAAACAGTCTATTTAAACTGTGCCCTACAGTAAACAGAGTCTATTTAAACAGGGCCCTACAGTAAACAGAGCCTATTTAAACTGTGCTCTACAATAAACAGTCTATTTAAACTGTGCCCCACAGTAAACAGAGCCTATTTAAACTCTGTTCTACAATTAACAGTCTATTTAAACAGTGCCCGACAGTAAACAGAGACTATTTAAACTGTGCCCCACAGTAAACAGAGACTATTTAAACTGTGTTCTACAATAAACAGTCTATGTAAACAGTGCCCCACAGTAAACAGTGTCTATGTAAACAGTGCTCTACAGTAAACAGAGCCTATTTAAACTGTGCTCTACAATAAACAGTCTATTTAAACTGTGCCCCACAGTAAACAGAGCCTATTTAAACTCTGTTCGACAATTAACAGTCTATTTAAACAGTGCCCTACAGTAAACAGAGTCTATTTAAACTGTGCCCCACAGTAAACAGAGACTATTTAAACTGTGTTCTACAATAAACAGTCTATGTAAACAGTGCCCCACAGTAAACAGTGTCTATGTAAACAGGGCCCTACAGTAAACAGAGCCTATTTAAACTGTGCTCTACAATAAACAGTCTATTTAAACTGTGCCCCACAGTAAACAGAGCCTATTTAAACTCTGTTCTACAATTAACAGTCTATTTAAACAGTGCCCTACAGTAAACAGAGTCTATTTAAACAGTGCCCTACAGTAAACAGAGTCTATTTAAACTGTGCCCCACAGTAAACAGAGACTATTTAAACTGTGTTCTACAATAAACAGTCTATGTAAACAGTGCCCCACAGTAAACAGTGTCTATGTAAACAGGGCCCTACAGTAAACAGAGCCTATTTAAACTGTGCTCTACAATAAACAGTCTATTTAAACTGTGCCCCACAGTAAACAGAGCCTATTTAAACTCTGTTCTACAATTAACAGTCTATTTAAACAGTGCCCTACAGTAAACAGAGTCTATTTAAACAGTGCCCTACAGTAAACAGAGTCTATTTAAACTGTGCCCCACAGTAAACAGAGACTATTTAAACTGTGTTCTACAATAAACAGTCTATGTAAACAGTGCCCCACAGTAAACAGTGTCTATGTAAACAGTGCTCTACAGTAAACAGAGCCTATTTAAACAGTGCTCTACAGTAAACAGAGCCTATTTAAACATTGCACTACAATAAACAGAGCCTATTTAAACTGTGCCCTACAGTAAACAGACTCTATTTAAACAGTGCTCCACAATAAACAGAGCCTATTTAAACTGTGCCCTGCAGTAAACAGTCTATTTAAACAGTGCCCTACAATAAACAGAGCCTGTTTATACTGTGCCCTACAGTAAACAGAGCCTATTTAAACAGTGCCCTACAATAAACAGAGCCTATTTAAACAGTGCTCTGCAATAAACAGTGTCTATTTAAACAGTGCCCTAGAGTAAACAGAGTCTATTTAAACTGTGCCCTACAGTAAACAGAGTCTATTTAAACAGTGCCCTACAGTAAACAGAGCCTATTTAAACAGTGCTCTACAATAAACAGAGCCTATTTAAACAGTGCCCTACAATAAACAGAGCCTATTTAAACTGTGCCCTACAGTAAACAGAGCCTATTTAAACAGTGCTCAACAATAAACAGAGTCTATTTAAACAGTGCTCTACAATAAACAGAGCCTATTTAAACTGTGCCCTACAGTAAACAGAGTCTATATAAACAGGGCTCTACAATAAACAGAGTCTATTTAAACAGTGCCCTACAATAAACAGAGTCTATTTAAACAGTGCCCTACAGTAAACATGGCCTATTTAAACAGTGCTCTACAATAAACAGAGTCTATTTAAACAGTGCCCTACAGTAAACAGAGCCTATTTAAACAGTACCCTACAGTAAACAGAGCCTATTTAAACAGGGCCCTACAGTAAACAGAGCCTATTTAAACTGTGCCCTACAGTAAACTGAGCCTATTTAAACAGTGCTCTACAATAAACAGAGTCTATTTAAACAGTGCTCTACAATAAACAGAGTCTATTTAAACAGTGCTCTACAATAAACAGAGCCTATTTAAACAGTGCCCTACAGTAAACAGAGTCTATTTAAACAGGGCTCTACAATAAACAGAGTCTATTTAAACAGTGCCCTACAGTAAACAGAGTCTATTTAAACAGTGCTCTACAGTAAACAGAGCCTATTTAAACAGTGTCCTACAGTAAACAGAGCCTATTTAAACAGTGCCCTACAATAAACAGAGCCTATTTAAACTGTGCCCTACAGTAAACAGAGCTTATTTAAACAGTGCCCTTCAGTAAACAGAGTCTATTTAAACAGTGTCCTACAGTAAACAGAGCCTATGTAAACAGTGCTCTACAGTAAACAGAGCCTATTTAAACTGTGCCCTACAGTAAACAGAGCCTATTTAAAAAAGGGCCCTACAGTAAACAGAGCCTATTTAAACTGTGCCCTACAGTAAACAGAGCCTATTTAAACTGTGCCCTACAGTAAACAGAGTCTATTTAAACAGTGCTCTACAGTAAACAGAGCCTATTTAAACAGTGTCCTACAGTAAACAGAGCCTATTTAAACAGGGCCCTACAGTAAACAGAGCCTATTTAAACAGGGCCCTACAGTAAACAGAGCCTATTTAAACTGTGCCCTACAGTAAACAGAGCCTATTTAAACAGTGCCCTACAGTAAACAGAGTCTATTTAAACAGTGCCCTACAGTAAACAGAGCCTATTTAAACAGGGCTCTACAATAAACAGTCTATTTAAACAGTGTCCTACAGTAAACAGAGCCTATTTAAACAGGGCCCTACAGTAAACAGAGCCTATTTAAACAGTGCCCTACAATAAACAGAGCCTATTTAAACTGTGCCCTACAGTAAACAGAGCCTATTTAAACAGGGCCCTACAGTAAACAGAGCCTATTTAAACTGTGCCCTACAGTAAACAGAGCCTATTTAAACAGTGCCCTACAGTAAACAGAGTCTATTTAAACAGTGCCCTACAGTAAACAGAGCCTATTTAAACAGGGCTCTACAATAAACAGTCTATTTAAACAGTGTTCTACAATAAACAGAGCCTATTTAAACACTGCCCTACAGTAAACAGAGCCTATTTAAACAGTGCCCTACAATAAACAGTCTATTTAAACTGTGCCCTACAGTAAACAGAGTCTATTTAAACAGGGCCCTACAGTAAACAGAGCCTATTTAAACTGTGCTCTACAATAAACAGAGACAATTTAAACAGTGCTCTACAGTAAACAGAGCCTATTTAAACAGTGCCCTACAATAAACAGTCTATTTAAACTGTGCCCTGCAGTAAACAGAGTCTATTTAAACAGGGCCCTACAGTAAACAGAGCCTATTTAAACTGTGCTCTACAATAAACAGTCTATTTAAACTGTGCCCCACAGTAAACAGAGCCTATTTAAACTCTGTTCTACAATTAACAGTCTATTTAAACAGTGCCCTACAGTAAACAGAGTCTATTTAAACTGTGCCCCACAGTAAACAGAGACTATTTAAACTGTGTTCTACAATAAACAGTCTATGTAAACAGTGCCCCACAGTAAACAGTGTCTATGTAAACAGTGCTCTACAGTAAACAGAGCCTATTTAAACTATGCTCTACAATAAACAGTCTATTAAACTGTGCCCCACAGTAAACAGAGCCTATTTAAACTCTGTTCTACAATTAACAGTCTATTTAAACAGTGCCCGACAGTAAACAGAGTCTATTTAAACTGTGCCCCACAGTAAACAGAGACTATTTAAACTGTGTTCTACAATAAACAGTCTATGTAAACAGTGCCCCACAGTAAACAGTGTCTATGTAAACAGTGCTCTACAGTAAACAGAGCCTATTTAAACTATGCTCTACAATAAACAGTCTATTTAAACTGTGCCCCACAGTAAACAGAGCCTATTTAAACTCTGTTCTACAATTAACAGTCTATTTAAACAGTGCCCTACAGTAAACAGAGTCTATTTAAACTGTGCCCCACAGTAAACAGAGACTATTTAAACTGTGTTCTACAATAAACAGTCTATGTAAACAGTGCCCCACAGTAAACAGTGTCTATGTAAACAGGGCCCTACAGTAAACAGAGCCTATTTAAACTGTGCTCTACAATAAACAGTCTATTTAAACTGTGCCCCACAGTAAACAGAGCCTATTTAAACTCTGTTCTACAATAAACAGTCTATGTAAACAGTGCCCCACAGTAAACAGTGTCTATGTAAACAGGGCCCTACAGTAAACAGAGCCTATTTAAACTGTGCTCTACAATAAACAGTCTATTTAAACTGTGCCCCACAGTAAACAGAGCCTATTTAAACTCTGTTCTACAATTAACAGTCTATTTAAACAGTGCCCTACAGTAAACAGAGTCTATTTAAACAGTGCCCTACAGTAAACAGAGTCTATTTAAACTGTGCCCCACAGTAAACAGAGACTATTTAAACTGTGTTCTACAATAAACAGTCTATGTAAACAGTGCCCCACAGTAAACAGTGTCTATGTAAACAGTGCTCTACAGTAAACAGAGCCTATTTAAACAGTGCTCTACAGTAAACAGAGCCTATTTAAACATTGCACTACAATAAACAGAGCCTATTTAAACTGTGCCCTACAGTAAACAGACTCTATTTAAACAGTGCTCCACAATAAACAGAGCCTATTTAAACTGTGCCCTGCAGTAAACAGTCTATTTAAACAGTGCCCTACAATAAACAGAGCCTGTTTATACTGTGCCCTACAGTAAACAGAGCCTATTTAAACAGTGCCCTACAATAAACAGAGCCTATTTAAACAGTGCTCTACAATAAACAGTGTCTATTTAAACAGTGCCCTAGAGTAAACAGAGTCTATTTAAACTGTGCCCTACAGTAAACAGAGTCTATTTAAACAGTGCCCTACAATAAACAGAGCCTATTTAAACAGTGCGCTACAGTAAACAGAGCCTATTTAAACAGTGCCCTACAATAAACAGAGCCTATTTAAACTGTGCCCTACAGTAAACAGAGCCTATTTAAACAGTGCTCTACAATAAACAGAGCCTATTTAAACAGTGCCCTACAATAAACAGAGCCTATTTAAACTGTGCCCTACAGTAAACAGAGCCTATTTAAACAGTGATCTACAATAAACAGAGTCTATTTAAACAGTGCTCTACAATAAACAGAGCCTATTTAAACTGTGCCCTACAGTAAACAGAGTCTATATAAACAGGGCTCTACAATAAACAGAGTCTATTTAAACAGTGCCCTACAATAAACAGAGTCTATTTAAACAGTGCCCTACAGTAAACATGGCCTATTTAAACAGTGCTCTACAATAAACAGAGTCTATTTAAACAGTGCCCTACAGTAAACAGAGCCTATTTAAACAGTACCCTACAGTAAACAGAGCCTATTTAAACAGGGCCCTACAGTAAACAGAGCCTATTTAAACTGTGCCCTACAGTAAACTGAGCCTATTTAAACAGTGCTCTACAATAAACAGAGTCTATTTAAACAGTGCTCTACAATAAACAGAGTCTATTTAAACAGTGCTCTACAATAAACAGAGCCTATTTAAACAGTGCCCTACAGTAAACAGAGTCTATTTAAACAGGGCTCTACAATAAACAGAGTCTATTTAAACAGTGCCCTACAGTAAACAGAGTCTATTTAAACAGTGCTCTACAGTAAACAGAGCCTATTTAAACAGTGTCCTACAGTAAACAGAGCCTATTTAAACAGTGCCCTACAATAAACAGAGCCTATTTAAACTGTGCCCTACAGTAAACAGAGCTTATTTAAACAGTGCCCTTCAGTAAACAGAGTCTATTTAAACAGTGTCCTACAGTAAACAGAGCCTATGTAAACAGTGCTCTACAGTAAACAGAGCCTATTTAAACTGTGCCCTTCAGTAAACAGAGCCTATTTAAACAGGGCCCTACAGTAAACAGAGCCTATTTAAACTGTGCCCTACAGTAAACAGAGCCTATTTAAACTGTGCCCTACAGTAAACAGAGTCTATTTAAACAGTGCTCTACAGTAAACAGAGCCTATTTAAACAGTGTCCTACAGTAAACAGAGCCTATTTAAACAGGGCCCTACAGTAAACAGAGCCTATTTAAACAGGGCCCTACAGTAAACAGAGCCTATTTAAACTGTGCCCTACAGTAAACAGAGCCTATTTAAACAGTGCCCTACAGTAAACAGAGTCTATTTAAACAGTGCCCTACAGTAAACAGAGCCTATTTAAACAGGGCTCTACAATAAACAGTCTATTTAAACAGTGTCCTACAGTAAACAGAGCCTATTTAAACAGGGCCCTACAGTAAACATAGCCTATTTAAACTGTGCCCTACAATAAACAGAGCCTATTTAAACTGTGCCCTACAGTAAACAGAGCCTATTTAAACAGGGCCCTACAGTAAACAGAGCCTATTTAAACTGTGCCCTACAGTAAACAGAGCCTATTTAAACAGTGCCCTACAGTAAACAGAGTCTATTTAAACAGTGCCCTACAGTAAACAGAGCCTATTTAAACAGGGCTCTACAATAAACAGTCTATTTAAACAGTGTTCTACAATAAACAGACCCTATTTAAACAGTGTTCTACAATAAACAGTCTATTTAAACAGGGCCCTACAGTAAACAGAGCCTATTTAAACTGTGCCCTACAGTAAACAGAGCCTATTTAAACAGGGCCCTACAATAAACAGAGCCTATTTATACAGTGCCCTACAGTAAACAGAGCCTATTTAAACTGTGCCCTACAGTAAACAGAGCCTATTTAAACAGTGCCCTACAGTAAACAGAGCCTATTTAAACAGGGCCCTACAATAAACAGAGCCTATTTATACAGTGCCCTACAATAAACAGAGCCTATTTATACAGTGCCCTACAGTAAACAGAGCCTATTTAAACAGGGCCCTACAATAAACAGAGCCTATTTATACAGTGCCCTACAGTAAACAGAGCCAATTTAAACTGTGCCCTACAGTAAACAGAGCCTATTTAAACAGTGTCCTACAGTAAACAGAGCCTATTTAAACTGTGCCCTACAGTAAACAGAGCCTATTTAAACAGGGCCCTACAGTAAACAGAGCCTATTTAAACAGTGCTCTACAATAATCAGAGCCTATGTAAACAGTGCCCTACAGTAAACAGAGTCTATGTAAACAGTGCCCTACAGTAAACAGAGCCTATTTAAACAGTGCCCTACAGTAAATAGAGCCTATTTAAACAGTGCTCTACAATAATCAGAGCCTATGTAAACAGTGCCCTACAGTAAACAGAGTCTATGTAAACAGTGACCTACAGTAAACAGAGCCTATTTAAACAGTGCCCTACAGTAAACAGAGCCTATATAAACAGTGCTCTACAATAATCAGAGTCTATTTAAACAGTGCCCTACAGTAAACAGAGCCTATTTAAACAGTGCTCTACAGTAAACAGAGCCTATTTAAACAGTGCCCTACAATAAACAGAGTCTATGTAAACAGTGCCGTACAACAAACAGAGCCTATTTAAACAGTGCCCTACAGTAAACAGACTCTATGTAAACAGTGCTCCACAACAAACAGAGCCTATTTAAACAGTGCCCTACAGTAATCAGAGCCTATGTAAACAGTGCCCTACAGTAAACAGAGTCTATGTAAACAGTGACCTACAGTAAACAGAGCCTATTTAAACAGTGCCCTACTGTAAACAGAGCCTATTTAAACAGTGCTCTACAATAATCAGAGTCTATTTAAACAGTGCCCTACAGTAAACAGAGCCTATTTAAACAGTGCTCTACAGTAAACAGAGCCTATTTAAACAGTGCCCTACAATAAACAGAGTCTATGTAAACAGTGCCCTACAGTAAACAGAGTCTATGTAAACAGGGCCCTACAGTAAACAGAGCCTATTTAAACAGTGCCCTACAATAAACAGAGTCTATGTAAACAGTGCCCTACAGTAAACAGAGTCTATGGAAACAGTGCCCTACAATAAACAGAGCCTATTTAAACAGTGCCCTACAGTAAACTGAGCCTATTTAAACAGTGCTCTACAATAAACAGAGTCTATGTAAACAGTGCCCTACAGTAAACAGAGTCTATGTAAACAGTGCCCTACAATAAACAGAGCCTATTTAAACAGTGCCCTACAGTAAACAGAGCCTATTTAAACAGTGCCCTACAATAAACAGAGCCTATTTAAACAGTGCCCTACAGTAAACAGAGCCTATTTAAACAGTGCCCTACAGTAAACAGAGCCTATTTAAACAGTGCTCTACAATAATCAGAGCCTATGTAAACAGTGCCCTACAATTAACAGAGTCTATGTAAACAGTGACCTACAGTAAACAGAGCCTATTTAAACAGTGACCTACAGTAAACAGAGCCTATTTAAACAGTGCCCTACAGTAAACAGAGCCTATTTAAACAGTGCCCTACAGTAAACAGAGCCTATGTAAACAGTGCCCTACAGTAAACAGAGTCTATGTAAACAGTGCCCTACAATAAACAGAGCCTATTTAAACAGTGCCCTACAGTAAACAGAGCCTATTTAAACAGTGCTCTACAATAATCAGAGCCTATGTAAACAGTGCCCTGCAGTAAACAGAGTCTATGTAAACAGTGACCTACAGTAAACAGAGCCTATTTAAACAGTGCCCTACAGTACACAGAGCCTATTTAAACAGTGCCCTACAGTAAACAGAGCCTATGTAAACAGTGCCCTACAGTAAACAGAGTCTATGTAAACAGTGCCCTACAATAAACAGAGCCTATTTAAACAGTGCCCTACAGTAAACAGAGCCTATTTAAACAGTGCCCTACAGTAAACAGAGCCTATTTAAACAGTGCTCTACAATAATCAGAGCCTATGTAAAAAGTGCCCTACAATTAACAGAGTCTATGTAAACAGTGACCTACAGTAAACAGAGCCTATTTAAACAGTGCCCTACAGTAAACAGAGCCTATTTAAACAGTGCCCGACAGTAAACAGAGTCTATTTAAACAGTGCCCTACAGTAAACAGAGCCTATTTAAACAGTGCTCTACAATAATCAGAGCCTATGTAAACAGAGCCCTACAATTAACAGAGTCTATGTAAACAGTGACCTACAGTAAACAGAGCCTATTTAAACATTGCACTACAGTAAACAGAGCCTATTTAAACAGTGTCCTACAGTAAACAGAGTCTATTTAAACAGGGCCCTACAGTAAACAGAGCCTATTTAAACAGTGCCCTGCAGTAAATAGAGCCTATTTAAACAGTGCCCTACACTAAACAGTGACTATTTAAACAGTGCCCTCCAGTAAACAGAGTCTATTTAAACCGTGCTCCACAATAAACAGAGTCTATTTAATCAGTGCCCTACAGTAAACAGAGCCTATTTAAACAGTGCTCTACAATAATCAGAGCCTATGTAAACAGTGCCCTACAATTAACAGAGTCTATGTAAACAGTGACCTACAGTAACCAGAGCCTATTTAAACAGTGCCCTACAGTAAACAGAGTCTATTTAAACAGTGCCCTACAGTAAACAGAGTCTATTTAAACAGAGCCCTACAGTAAACAGAGTCTAGTTAAACAGGGCCCTACAGTAAACGGAGCCTATTTAAACAGTGTCCTACAGTAAACCGAGTCTATTTAAACAGTGCTCTACAATAAACAGAGTCTATGTAAACAGTGTCCTACAGTAAAAAGAGTCTATTTAAACAGTGCCCTACAGTAAACAGGGTCTAGTTAAACAGGGCCCTACAGTAAACAGAGCCTATTTAAACAGTGCTCTACAGTAAACAGAGCCTATTTAAACAGTGCCCTACAATAAACAGAGCCTATGTAAACAGTGCCCTACAGTAAACAGAGTCTATGTAAACAGGGCCCTACAGTAAACAGAGCCTATTTAAACAGTGCCCTACAATAAACAGAGTCTATGTAAACAGTGCCCTACAGTAAACAGAGTCTATGTAAACAGTGCCCTACAATAAACAGAGCCTATTTAAACAGTGCCCTACAGTAAACTGAGCCTATTTAAACAGTGCTCTACAATAAACAGAGTCTATGTAAACAGTGCCCTACAGTAAACAGAGTCTATGTAAACAGTGCCCTACAATAAACAGAGCCTATTTAAACAGTGCCCTACAGTAAACAGAGCCGATTTAAACAGTGCCCTACAATAAACAGAGCCTATTTAAACAGTGCCCTACAGTAAACAGAGCCTATTTAAACAGTGCCCTACAGTAAACAGAGCCTATTTAAACAGTGCTCTACAATAATCAGAGCCTATGTAAACAGTGCCCTACAATTAACAGAGTCTATGTAAACAGTGACCTACAGTAAACAGAGCCTATTTAAACAGTGACCTACAGTAAACAGAGCCTATTTAAACAGTGCCCTACAGTAAACAGAGCCTATTTAAACAGTGCCCTACAGTAAACAGAGCCTATGTAAACAGTGCCCTACAGTAAACAGAGTCTATGTAAACAGTGCCCTACAATAAACAGAGCCTATTTAAACAGTGCCCTACAGTAAACAGAGCCTATTTAAACAGTGCTCTACAATAATCAGAGCCTATGTAAACAGTGCCCTACAGTAAACAGAGTCTATGTAAACAGTGACCTACAGTAAACAGAGCCTATTTAAACAGTGCCCTACAGTACACAGAGCCTATTTAAACAGTGCCCTACAGTAAACAGAGCCTATGTAAACAGTGCCCTACAGTAAACAGAGTCTATGTAAACAGTGCCCTACAATAAACAGAGCCTATTTAAACAGTGCCCTACAGTAAACAGAGCCTATTTAAACAGTGCCCTACAGTAAACAGAGCCTATTTAAACAGTGCTCTACAATAATCAGAGCCTATGTAAAAAGTGCCCTACAATTAACAGAGTCTATGTAAACAGTGACCTACAGTAAACAGAGCCTATTTAAACAGTGCCCTACAGTAAACAGAGCCTATTTAAACAGTGCCCGACAGTAAACAGAGTCTATTTAAACAGTGCCCTACAGTAAACAGAGCCTATTTAAACAGTGCTCTACAATAATCAGAGCCTATGTAAACAGTGCCCTACAATTAACAGAGTCTATGTAAACAGTGACCTACAGTAAACAGAGCCTATTTAAACAGTGCACTACAGTAAACAGAGCCTATTTAAACAGTGTCCTACAGTAAACAGAGTCTATTTAAACAGGGCCCTACAGTAAACAGAGCCTATTTAAACAGTGCCCTGCAGTAAATAGAGCCTATTTAAACAGTGCCCTACACTAAACAGAGACTATTTAAACAGTGCCCTCCAGTAAACAGAGTCTATTTAAACCGTGCTCCACAATAAACAGAGTCTATTTAATCAGTGCCCTACAGTAAACAGAGCCTATTTAAACAGTGCTCTACAATAATCAGAGCCTATGTAAACAGTGCCCTACAATTAACAGAGTCTATGTAAACAGTGACCTACAGTAACCAGAGCCTATTTAAACAGTGCCCTACAGTAAACAGAGTCTATTTAAACAGTGCCCTACAGTAAACAGAGTCTATTTAAACAGAGCCCTACAGTAAACAGAGTCTAGTTAAACAGGGCCCTACAGTAAACGGAGCCTATTTAAACAGTGTCCTACAGTAAACCGAGTCTATTTAAACAGTGCTCTACAATAAACAGAGTCTATGTAAACAGTGTCCTACAGTAAAAAGAGTCTATTTAAACAGTGCCCTACAGTAAACAGGGTCTAGTTAAACAGGGCCCTACAGTAAACAGAGCCTATTTAAACAGTGCTCTACAGTAAACAGAGCCTATTTAAACAGTGCCCTACAATAAACAGAGTCTATGTAAACAGTGTCCTACAGTAAAAAGAGTCTATTTAAACAGTGCCCTACAGTAAACAGAGTCTATTTAAACAGTGCCCTACAGTAAACAGAGCCTATTTAAACAGTGCCCTACAGTAAACAGAGCCTATTTAAACTGTGCCCTACAGTAAACAGAGCCTATTTAAACAGTGCCCTACAGTAAACAGAGTCTATATAAACAGTGCCCGACAATAAACAGAGTCTATTCAAACAGTGCCCTACAATAAACAGAGTCTATTTAAACAGTGCCCTACAGTAAACAGAGCCTATTTAAACAGTGCCCTACAATAAACAGAGCCTATTTAAACAGTGCTCCACAATAAACAGAGCCTATTTAAACAGTGTCCTACAATAAACAGAGTTTATTTAAATAGTGCCCTACAATAAACAGAGCCTATTTAAACAGTGCTCCACAATAAACAGAGCCTATTTAAACAGTGCCCTACAGTAAACAGAGTCTATTTAAACAGTGTCCTACAGTAAACAGAGCCTATTTAAACAGTGTTCTACAGTAAACAGAGCCTATTTAAACAGTGCCTATAGTAAACAGAGTCTATTTAAATAGTGACCAACAGTAAACAGAGTCGATTTAAACAGGGCCCTACAGTAAACAGAGCCTATTTAAACAGTGCCCTACAATAAACAGAGTCTATTTAAAAAGTGCCCTACAGTAAACAGAGTCTATTTAAACAAGGCCCTACAGTAAACAGAGCATATTTAAACAGTGCTCTACAGTAAACAGAGTCTATTTAAACAGTGCCGTACAATAAACAGAGCATATTTAAACAGTGCTCTACAGTAAACAGAGTCTATTTAAACAGTGCCGTACAATAAACAGAGCCTATTTAAACAGTGCCTGACAGTAAACAGAGTCTATATAAACAGTGCTCCACAATAAACAGAGTCTATTTAAACAGGGCCCTACAGTAAACAGAGCCTATTTAAACAGTGCCCTACAGTAAACAGAGCCTATTTAAACAGGGCCCTACAGTAAACACAGCCTATTTAAACAGTGCCCTACAGTAAACAGAGTCTATTTAAACAGTACCCTACAATAAACCGAGCCTATTTAAACAGTGCCCTACAGTAAACAGAGCCTATTTAAACAGTGCTCTACAGTAAACAGAGACTATTTAAACAGTGCCCTACAGTAAACAGAGTCTATTTAAACAGTGCTCCATAATAAACAGAGTCTATTTAAACAGTGCCCTACAGTAAACAGAGCCTATTTAAAGAGTGCCCTACAGTAAACAGAGTCGATGTAAACAGTGCTCTACAGTAAACAGAGACTATTTAAAGAGTGCCCTACAGTAAACAGAGTCTATATAAACAGTGCTCTACAGTAAACAGAGACTATTTAAACAGTGCCCTACAGTAAACAGAGTCTATATAAACAGTGCTCCACAATAAACAGAGCCTATTTAAACAGTGCCGTACAATAAACAGAGTTTATTTAAACAGTGCCCTACAGTAAACAGAGCCTATTTAATCAGTACCCTACAGTAAACAGAGCCTATTTAAACAGTGCCTACAGTAAACAGAACCTATTTAAACAATGCCCTACAATAAACAAAGTCTATTTAAACAGTGCCCTACAGTAAACAGAGTCTATGTAAACAGGGCCCGACAGTAAACGGAGTCTATTTAAACAGTGCTCTACAATAAACAGAGTCTATTTAAACAGTGCCCTACAGTAAACAGAGCCTTTGTAAACAGGGCCCTACAGTAAACAGAGCCTATGTAAACAGGGCCCTACAGTAAACAGAGCCTATTTAAACAGTGCCCTACAATAAACAGAGCCTATTTAAACTGTGCCCTATAGTAAACAGAGCCTATTTAAACAGTGCTCGACAATAAACAGAGCCTATTTAAACAGTGCTCCACAATAAACCGAGTCTATTTAAACAGTGCTCTACAATAAACAGAGTCTATGTAAACATTGCCCTACATTAAACAGAGTCTATTTAAACAGTGCTCTACAATAAACAGAGCCTATTTAAACTGTGCCCTACAGTAAACAGAGTCTATTTAAACAGTGCCCTACAATAAACAGAGCCTATTTAAACTGTGCCCTACAGTAAACAGAGCCTATTTAAACTGTGCCCTACAGTAAACAGAGCCTATTTAAACAGTGCCCTACAGTAAACAGAGCCTATTTATACTGTGCCCTACACTAAACAGAGCCTATTTAAACAGTGCTCTACAATAAACAGTGTCTATTTAAACAGTGCCCTACAGTAAACAGAGCCTATTTAAACAGTGATCCACAATAAACAGAGTCTATTTAAACAGTGCCCTACAGTAAATAGAGCCTATTTAAACAGTGCCCTACACTAAAAAGAGTCTATTTCAACAGTGCTCCACAATAAACCAAGTCTATTTAAACAGTGCTCTACAATAAACAGAGTCTATGTAAACATTGCCCTACATTAAACAGAGTCTATTTAAACAGTGCTCTACAATAAACAGAGCCTATTTAAACTGTGCCCTACAGTAAACAGAGTCTATTTAAACAGTGCCCTACAATAAACAGAGCCTATTTAAACTGTGCCCTACAGTAAACAGAGCCTATTTAAACTGTGCCCTACAGTAAACAGAGCCTATTTAAACAGTGCCCTACAGTAAACAGAGCCTATTTATACTGTGCCCTACACTAAACAGAGCCTATTTAAACAGTGCTCTACAATAAACAGTGTCTATTTAAACAGTGCCCTACAGTAAACAGAGCCTATTTAAACAGTGATCCACAATAAACAGAGTCTATTTAAACAGTGCCCTACAGTAAATAGAGCCTATTTAAACAGTGCCCTACACTAAAAAGAGTCTATTTCAACAGTGCTCCACAATAAACAGAGTCTATTTAAACAGTGCCCTACAGTAAACAGAGCCTATTTAAACAGTGCTCCACAATAAACAGAGTCTATTTAAACAGTGCTCTACAATAATCAGAGCCTATGTAAACAGTGCCCTACAATTAACAGAGTCTTTGTAAACAATGACCTACCGTAAACAGAGCCTATTCAAACAGTGCCCTACAATAAACAGAGCCTATTTAAACAATGCCCTACAGTAAACAGAGCCTATTTAAACTGTGCCCTCCAGTAAACAGATCCTATTTAAACAGTGCCCTTCAGTAAACAGAGTCTAGTTAAACTGGGCCCTACAGTAAACAGAGCCTATTTAAACAGTGCCCTACAGTAAACAGAGTCTATTTAAACAGTGCTCTACAATAATCAGAGCCTATGTAAACAGTGCCCTACAGTAAACAGAGACTATTTAAGCAGAGTCCTCCAGTAAACAGAGTCTATTTAAACAGTGCCATATAGTAAACAGAGCCTATTTAAACAGTGCCCTGCAATAAACAGAGTCTATTTAAACTGTGTTCTACAGTAAACAGAGTCTATTTAAACAGTGGTCTACAATAAACAGAGCCTATTTAAACAGTGCTCCACAATAAACAGAGTCTATTTAAACAGTGCCCTACAGAAAACAGAGTCTATTTAAACAGTGCTCTACAATAAACAGAGTCGATGTAAACATTGCCCTACATTAAACAGAGTCTATTTAAACAGTGCTCTACAATAAACAGACCCTATTTAAACAGTGCCCTTCATTAAACAGAGTCTATTTAAACAGTGCCCTACAATAAACAGAGTATTTTTAAACAGTGCCCTACAGTAAACAGAGCCTATTTAAACAGTGCCCTATAGTAAACAGAGTCTAATTAAACTGTGCCCTATAGTAAACAGAGTCTATTTAAACAGTGTCCTACAGTAAACAGAGCCTATTTAAACAGGGCTCTACAATAAACAGAGTATATTTAAACAGTGCTCTACAATTAACAGAGTCTATGTAAACAGTGCCCTACAGTAAACAGAGCCTATTTAAACAGTGCCCTATAGTAAACAGAGTCTATTTAAACAGTGTCCTACAGTAAACAGAGCCTATTTAAACAGGGCTCTACAATAAACAGAGTCTATGTAAACAGTGCCCTACAGTAAACAGAGCCTATTTAAACAATGCCCTACAGTAAACAGAGCCTATTTAAACAGTGCCCTACAGTAAACAGAGTCTATTTAAACAGTGCTCTACAATAAACAGAGTCTATTTAAACAGTGCTCGACAATAAACAGAGTCTATGTAAACAGTGCCCTACAGTAAACAGAGCCTATTTAAACAGGGCCCTACAGTAAACAGAGTCTATTTAAACAGTGCTCTACAATAAACAGAGCCTATGTAAACAGGGCCCTACAGTAAACAGAGCCTATTTAAACAGTGCTTTATAGTAAACAGAGTCTATTTAAACAGTGCCCTACAGTAGACAGTCTATTTAAACAGTGCCCTACAGTAAACAGAACCTATTTAAACTGTGCCCTACAGTAAACAGAGCCTATTTAAACAGTGCCCTACAGTAAACAGAGTCTATTTAAACAGGGCCCTACAGTAAACAGAGTCTATTTAAATAGTGCCCTACAGTAAACAGTCTATTTAAACAGTGCTCTACAATAAACAGTCTATTTAAACAGTGCCCTACAATAAACTGAGCCTATTTAAACAGTGCCCTACAATAAACAGTCTATTTAAACAGTGCCCTACAATAAACAGAGCCTATTTAAACAGTGACCTGCAGTAAACAGAGCCTATTTAAACAGTGCCCTACAGCAAACAGAGCCTATTTAAACAGGGCTCTACAGTAAACAGAGCCTATGTAAACAGGGCCCTACAGTAAACAGAGCTTATTTTAACAGTGCCCTACAGTAAACAGAGCCTATTTAAACAGTGCTCTACAATAAACAGAGTATGTGTAAACAGTGCCCTACAGTAAACAGAGTCTATTTAAACAGTGCCCTTCAATAAACAGAGTCTATTTAAACAGGGCCCAACAGTAAACAGAGTCTATGTAAACAGTGCCCTACAGTAAACACCGACTATTTAAACTGTACCCTACTGTAGAGGGACAGGGAGCGAGAGTGGGATGGAGAGAGAGGGAGAGGAAGAGAGAGTAAGGGGGAGAGAAAGAGAGGGAGATGGAGAGCGAGGGAGATGGAGAGAGAGAGAGAGGGAGAGCGAGATGGAGAGAGAGAGAGATGGAGGGCGAAGGAGAGAGAGGGAGATGGAGAGAGGGAGATGGAGAGAGAGAGAGAGCAGAGAGAGAGGTGAGATGGAGAGAGAGGGAGATGGTGAGAGGGAGAGAGGGAGATGGCGTGAGAGGGAGAGATGGAGAGAGAGGGAGCTGGAGAGAGAGGGAGAGATGCAGAGACGGAGATGGAGAGAGAGAGAGAGGGAGACGGAGAGAGAGAGAGAGAGGGAGATGGAGAGAGAGGGAGATGGAGAGAGAGGGAGATGGAGAGAGAGGGAGAGAGAGAGAGAGGGAGATGGAGTGAGAGGGAGAGAGAGAGAGAGAGATGGAGAGAGAGAGGGAGATAGTGATGGTGGGAGAGAGAGAGATATGGAGAGAGAGATGGAGAGAGAGAGAGAGGGGGAGATGGAGAAAGAGAGAGAGGGAGAGAGAGGGAGATGGAGAGAAAGGGAGAGATGGAGAGAGAGGGAGATGGAGAGAGAGATGGAGAGAGAGGGGGAGATGGAGAAAGAGAGACAGAGAGAGTGAGATGGAGAGATGGAGAGAGAGGGAGATGGAGAGAAAGATGGAGAGAGAGAGAGAGGGAGATGGAGATGGAGAGAGAGAGGGAGATGGAGATGGAGAGAGGGATAGAGGGAGATGCAGAGAGAGAGAGGGAGATGGAGATGGAGAGAGAGAGAGGATGGAGATGGAGAGAGGGAGAGAGGGAGATGGAGAGAGAGAGAGCAGAGAGAGAGAAGGGAGATGGAGAGAGAGAGAGATGGAGGGAGAGGGAGATGGAGGGAGAGGGAGAGAGAGAGAGAGGGAGATGGAGAGAGAGGGCGAGAGAGAGAGAGAGGGAGATGAAGAGAGAGGGAGATGGAGAGAGGGAGATGGAGAGAGAGAGAGCGGGAGATGGAGAGAGAGGGAGGTGGAGAGAGAGAGGGAGATGGAGAGAGAGGGAGATGGAGAGAGAGGGGGAGAGAGAGAGAGGGAGATGGAGAGAGAGGGATAGAGAGAGAGGGAGATGGAGAGAGAGGGACAGAGAGAGAGGAGAGGGAGATGGAGAGAGAGAGAGATGGAGGGCGAAGGAGAGAGAGGGAGATGGAGAGAGGGAGATGGAGAATGAGAGAGAGAAGGGAGATGGAGAGAGAGGGAGATGAAGAGAGTGGGAAAGAGGGAGAGAGAGAGTGAGAGAGAGAGAGAGAGGGAGATGGAGAGAGCGATGGAGAGAGAGGGAGAGAGGGAGATGGAGAGAGAGGGAGATGGAGAGAGAGGGAGATGGAGAGAGAGGGAGAGAGGGAGATGGAGAGAGAGGGAGAGAGGGAGATGGAGAGAGAGAGAGCAGAGAGAGAGAAGGGAGATGGAGAAAGAGGGAGATGGAGAGAGAGAGAGAGGGAGATGGCGAGAGAGGGAGAGATGGAGAGAGAGGGAGCTGGAGAGAGTGAGAGGTGCAGAGAGGGAGATGGAGAGGGAGAGGTGGAGAGGGGAATGGAGCGCGATGGGGAGAGTGAGATATGGAGAGAGAGAGATGGAGAGAGGGAGATGGAGATGGTGGGAGAGAGAGAGAGATGGAGAGAGAGAGAGAGAGGGGGGGAGATGGAGAAAGAGAGAGAGGGAGAGAGAGGGAGATGGAGAGAGAGGGAGAGAGAGGGAGATGGAGAGAGAGGGAGAGAGGGAGAGAGAGGGAGATGGAGAGAAAGATGGAGAGAGAGAGAGAGGGAGATGGAGATGGAGAGAGAGAGAGGGAGATGGAGATGGAGAGAGGGAGAGAGGGAGATGGAGAGAGAGAGAGCAGAGAGAGAGAATGTAGATGGAGAGAGAGAGAGATGGAGGGGGAGGGAGATGGAGAGAGAGGGAGAGAGACAGAGAGGGAGATGGAGAGAGAGGGCGAGAGAGAGAGAGGGAGATTGAGAGAGAGGGAGAGAGAGAGCGAGAAGGAGATGACGAGAGAGGGAGATGGAGAGAGGGAGAGAGGGAGATGGAGAGAGAGAGAGAGTGGGAGGGAGTGAGAGGGAGATGTGGAGAGAGGGAGAGATGGAGAGAGAGGGAGATGGAGAGAGAGGGAGATGGAGAGAGAGGGAGAGAGAGAGAGAGAGGGAGGTGAAGAGAGAGGGAAAGAGGGAGACAGAGAGTGAGAGAGAGAGAGAGAGGGAGATGGAGAAAGAGATGGAGAGAGAGGGAGAGAGGGAGATGGAGAGAGAGGGAGATGGAGAGAGAGGGAGATGGAGAGAGAGGGAGAGAGGGAGATGGAGAGAGAGGGAGATGGAGAGAGAGCGAGAGGGAGATGGCGAGAGAGGGAGAGATGGAGAGAGAGGGAGCTGGAGAGAGAGTGAGAGATGCAGAGAGGGAGATGGAGAGGGAGAGGGAGATGGAGATGGTGGGAGAGAGAGAGATGGAGAGAGAGATGGAGAGAGAGAGAGAGGGAGATGGAGAAAGAGAGAGAGGGAGAGAGAGGGAGATGGAGAGAGAGGGAGAGATGGAGCGAGAAGGAGATGGAGAGAGAGATGGAGAGAGAGAGAGAGGAGATGGAGAAAGAGAGAGAGAGAGAGAGGGAGATGGAGAGAGAGGGAGAGATGGAGAGAGAGGGAGATGGAGAGAAAGATGGCGAGAGAGAGAGAGGGAGATGGAGAGAGAGGGCGAGAGAGAGAGAGAAGGAGATGAAGAGAGAGGGAGATGGAGAGAGG
>NC_092711.1:11970265-12020265 GCF_047496885.1 Scyliorhinus torazame
GAGAGAGTGGGAGAGAGAGAGAGAGAGAGAGATGGAGAGAGAGGAAGGGGGAGAGAGGGAGTTGGAGCGAGAGGGAGAGTGAGAGAGGGAGATGGAGAGAGAGGGAGGGGGAGAGAGGGAGAGAGGGAGGGAGAGAGAGAGAGAGAAAGGGAGGGGGAGAGAGGGAGATGGATAGAGAGGGAGAGAGATGGAGATAGAGAGAGAGTGAGAGAGGGAGAGGGAGAGAGAGAGAGAGAGACGGAGAGAGGGAGAGCGAGTGAGAGTGAGAGAGGGAGATGGAGAGAGAGGGGGGAGATGGAGAGAGGGGGGGAGATGGAGAGAGAGGGAGAGAGAGAGACAGATGGAGAGAGAGGGAGAGGTAGAGAGGGAGTTGGAGAGAGAGGGAGATGGAGAGAGAGAGAGAGGGAAATGGAGAGAGAGAGGGAGAGATAGAGAGCGAGGGGGAGAGAGAGGGAGAGGGAGATGGAGAGAGAGGGAGATGGAGAGAGGGAGAGAGAGAGGGAGAGAGAGAGAGAGAGATGGAGAGAGAGGAAGGGGAGAGAGGGAGATGAAGAGAGAGGGAGAGTGAGAGAGGGAGATGGAGAGAGAGGGAGGGAGAGAGGGAGAGAGAGAGGGAGAGAGAGAGAAAAAGGGAGGGGGAGAGAGGGAGATGGATAGAGATAGAGAGAGATGGAGATAGAGAGAGAGTGAGAGGGAGAGGGAGAGAGAGAGAGAGATGGAGGGAGATGGAGAGAGAGGGAGAGAGAGAGAGAGGGAGATAGAGAGAGAGTGAGAGTGAGAGAGAGAGATGGAGAGAGAGGGAGAGAGCGAGATGGAGAGAGAGAGATGGAGGGAGATGGAGAGAGAGGGAGAGATGGAGCGAGAGGGAGCTGGAGAGAGAGATGAAGAGAGAGAGAGGGAGATGGTGGGAGAGAGAGGGAGAGAGAGGGAGAGAGAGATGGAGAGAGAGGGAGATGGAGAGCGAAGGAGAGAGAGAGAGGGAGAGAGGGAGATGGAGAGAGATTGAGAGGGTGAGAGGGAGATGGAGAGAGGAATAGAGAGGGAGATAGAGATAGAGAGAGAGGGAGAGAGAGAGGGAGATGGGGAGAGTGTGAGAGGGGGAAAGGGCGATGGAGAGAGGGAGATGGAGAGAGAGAGGGGGAGAGACAGAGGGAGATGGAGATAGGGAGAGTGGGAGGAAGAGAGGGGGATGGAGAGGGAGAGGGTGAGAGATGGAGAGAGAGAGAGATGGAGATGGAGAGAGGGAGAGAGGGAGAGAGAGAGATGGAGAGAAAGGGAGATAGAGAGAGAGAGAGAGAAATGGAGAGAGAGAGGGAGATGGAGAGAGGGAGAGTTGGTGAGAAAGGGAGATGGAGAGAGAGAGATAGAGAGATGGAGAGAAAGGGAGAAGGAGAGAGAGAGAGGTGGAGAGAGAGAGATGGAGAGAAAGGGAGATGGAGAGAGAGACATGGAGAGAGGGAGATGGAGAGAGAGAGATGGAAAGAAAGGGAGATGGAGAGAGAGAGAGAAAGGGAGAGGGAGATGGAGAGAGAGAGAGAGGGAAGGAGATGGAGAGAGAGAGAGAGGGAGAGAGAGAGACGGAGAGAGAGAGAAAGAGAGACGGAGAGAGAGAGAGAGCGAGAGAGAGAGAGAGAGAGACATGGAGATAGAGAGGGAGATGGAGAGAGTGGGAGAGAAAAAGGGAGAAGGAGATGGAGAGAGAGAGAGGGAAGGAGATGGAGAGAGTGAGAGAGGGAGATGGAGAGAGAGAGAGGGAGATGGAGAGATGGAGAGAGTGAGCGAGGGAGAGAGAGAGAGAGGGAGATGGAGAGAGAGGGAGAGAGGGAGTTGGAGAGAGGGAGATGGAGAGAGAGAGAGAGAGAAATGGAGAGAGAGAGAAGGAGAGTTAGAGAGCGAGGGAGAGAGAGAGGGAGAGGGAGATGGAGAGAGAGGTAGATGGAGAGAGGGAGAGAGAGGGAGAGAGAGAGAGATGGAGAGAGAGGGAGGGGGAGAGAGGGCGATGGAGAGAGAGAAGGGAGAGAGGGGGAGATGGAGAGAGAGGGATGGGGATAGAGGGAGAGAGAGAGGGAGAGAGAGAGAGAGAAAGGGAGGGGGAGAGAGGGAGATGGAGAGAGAGGGCGAGAGATGGAGATAGAGAGAGAGATGGAGGGAGATGGAGAGAGAGGGAGAGAGGGAGAGGGAGAGAGAGAGATGGAGAGAGAGGGACAGAGCGAGATGGAGAGAGAGAGAGATGGAGGGAGATGGAGAAAGAGGGAGAGATGGAGCGAGAGGGAGAGAGAGAGAGATGGAGAGAGAGAGCGGGAGATGGTGGGAGAGAGAGGGAGAGAGAGAGAGATGGAGAAAGAGGGAGATGGAGAGCGAAAGAGAGAGAGAGGGAGAGAGAGTGAGATGGAGAGAGATTGAGAGGGTGAGAGGGAGATGGAGAGAGGAATAGAGACGGAGATAGAGATAGAGAGAGAGGGAGAGAGAGCGAGGGAGATGGAGAGAGAGGGAGGGGGAGAGAGGGAGAGAGAGAGAGATGGAGAGAGAAAGATGGAGAGAAAGGGAGATGGAGAGAGAGACATGGAGAGAGAGGGAGATGGAGAGAGTGGGAGATGGAAAGAAAGGGAGATGGAGAGAGAGAGAGAGAAAAAGGGAGAAGGAGATGGAGAGAGAGAGAGGGAAGGAGGTGGAGAGAGAGAGAGAGAAAGAGACGGAGAGAGAGAGCGAGAGAGAGAGGGAGATGGAGAGAGAGAGAGGGAGATGGAGAGATGGAGAGAGTGAGCGAGGGAGAGAGAGAGAGAGGGAGATGGAGAGAGTGGGAGAGAGGGACTTGGAGAGAGTGAGATGGAGAGAGAGAGAGAGGGAAATGGAGAGAGGGAGGAGAGATAGAGAGCGAGGGAGAGAGAGAGGGAGAGGGAGATGGAGAGAGAGGTAGATGGAGAGAGGGAGAGAGAGAGAGAGAGAGAGAGAGATGGAGAGAGAGGGAGGGGGAGAGAGGGAGATGGAGAGAGAGGGAGAGAGAGAGAGGGAGATGGAGAGAGAGGGAGGGGGAGAGAGGGAGAGAGAGAGGAAGAGAGGGAGAGAGAAAGGGACGGGGAGAGAGGGAGATGGAGAGAGATTGAGAGGGTGAGAGGGAGATGGAGAGAGGAATAGAGAGGGAGATAGAGATAGACAGAGAGGGAGAGAGAGAGAGAGATGGAGAGAGAGGGAGGGGGAGAGAGGGAGAGAGAGAGGGAGGGAGAGAGAGAGAGAAAGGGAGGGGGAGAGAGAGAGATGGATAGAGAGGGAGGGAGATGGAGATAGAGAGAGAGTGAGAGAGGGAGAGGGAGAGAGAGAGAGAGATGGAGGGAGATGGAGAGAGAGGGAGAGAGAGATGGAGATAGAGAGAGATTGAGGGAGGGAGAGAGAGAGAGATGGAGAGAGAGGGAGAGAGCGAGATGGAGACAGAGAGAGAGAGGGAGAGATGGAGGGAGATGGAGAAAGAGGGAGAGATGGAGCGAGAGGGAGCTGGAGAGAGAGATTGAGAGAGAGAGTGAAGTTGGTGGGAGAGAGAGGGAGAGAGAGAGGGAGATGGAGTGAGAGGGAGCTGGAGAGAGAGATGGAGAGAGAGAGAGGGAGATGGTGGGAGAGAGAGGGAGAGGTGGGGAGAGAGGGAGATGGAGAGCGAAGGAGAGAGAGAGAGGGAGAGGGAGATGGCAGAGATTGAGAGGGTAAGAGGGAGATGCAGAGAGGAATAAAGAGGGAGATAGAGATAGAGAGTGAGGGAGAGAGAGAGGGAGATGGGGAGAGTGTGAAAGGGGGAAAGGGTGATGGAGAGAGGGAGATGGAGAGAGAGGGGGAGAGAGAGAGGGAGATGGAGAGAAAGGGTGAGCGAGAGAGAAAGGGGGATGGAGAGAGAGGGATATGGAGATAGGGAGAGTGGGAGGAGAGAGGGGGATGGAGAGGGAGAGAGTGAGAGATTGAGAGAGAGAGAGAGAGATGGAGATGGAGAGAGGGAGAGAGGGAGAGTGAGAGATGGAAAGAAAGGGAGATGGAGAAAGAGGGGGAAATGGAGAGAGAGAGGTAGATGGAGAGAGGGAGAGTTGGCGAGAAAGGGAGATGGAGAGAGAGAGAGATGCAGAGAGAGAGAGATGGAGAGAAAGGCAAATGGAGAGAGAGACATGGAGAGAGAGGGAGATGGAGAGAGAGAGAGATGGAAAGAAAGGGAGATGGAGAGAGAGAGAAAGGGAGAGGGAAATGGAGAGAGAGAGGGAAGGAGATGGAGAGAGAGAGAGAAGGAGAGAGAGAGACTGAGAGAGAGAGAGAGAGACGGACAGAGAGAGAGAGCGAGAGAGAGTGAGAGAGGGAGATGGAGAGAGAGAGAGATGGAGAGAAAGGGAGATGGAGAGAGAGACATGGAGATAGAGAAGGAGATGGAGAGTGTGGGAGAGAAAAAGGGAGAAGGAGATGGAGAGAGAGAGAGGGAAGGAGATGGAGAGAGAGAGAGGGAGAGATGGAGAGAGAGAGAGAAAGAGACGGAGAGAGAGAGAGAGCGAGAGAGAGTGAGAGAGGGAGATGGAGAGAGAGAGAGAGGGAGATGGAGAGATGGAGAGAGTGAGCGAGGGAGAGAGAGAGAGAGGGAGATGGAGTGAGAGGGAGAGAGGGAGTTGGAGAGAGGGAGATGGAGAGAGAGAGGGGGAAATGGAGAGACAGAGAAGGAGAGACAGAGAGCGAGGGAGAGAGAGAGGGAGAGGGAGATGGAGAGAGAGGTAGATGGAGAGAGGGAGAGAGAGAGGGAGAGAGAGAGAGATGGAGAGAGAGGGAGGGGGAGAGAGGGCGATGGAGAGAGAGAAGGGAGAGAGGGGGAGATGGAGAGAGAGGGAGGGGGATAGAGGGAGAGAGAGAGGGAGAGAGAGAGAGAAAGGGAGGGGGAGAGAGGGAGATGGAGAGAGAGGGCGAGAGATGGAGATAGAGAGAGATGGAGGGAGATGGAGAGAGAGGGAGAGAGAGAGAGAGGGAGATAGAGAGAGTGAGAGAGGGAGAGGGAGAGAGAGAGAGATGGAGAGAGAGGGACAGAGCGAGATGGAGAGAGAGAGAGATGGAGGGAGATGGAGAAAGAGGGAGAGATGGAGCGAGAGGGAGAAAGAGGGAGATGGAGAGCGAAAGAGAGAGAGAGGGAGAGAGAGTGAGATGGAGAGAGATTGAGAGGGTGAGAGGGAGATGGAGAGAGGAATAGAGAGGGAGATAGAGAGAGAGGGAGAGAGAGCGAGGGAGATGGAGAGAGAGGGAGGGGGAGAGAGGGAGAGAGAGAGAGATGGAGAGAAAGGGAGAAGGAGAGAGAGAGCGATGGAGAGAGAGAGATGGAGAGAAAGGGAGATGGAGAGAGAGACATGGAGAGAGAGGGAGATGGAGAGAGTGGGAGATGGAAAGAAAGGTAGATGGAGAGAGAGAGAGAGAAAAAGGGAGAAGGAGATGGAGAGAGAGAGAGGGAAGGAGGTGGAGAGAGAGAGAGAGGGAGAGAGAGAGAGATGGAGAGAGAGAGAAAGAGTCGGAGAGCGAGAGAGAGAGGGAGATGGAGAGAGAGAGAGGGAGATGGAGAGATGGAGAGAGTGAGTGAGGGAGAGAGAGAGAGAGGGAGATGGAGAGAGAGGGTGAGAGGGACTTGGAGAGAGTGAGATGGAGAGAGAGAGAGGGAAATGGAGAGAGAGAGGAGAGATAGAGAGCGAGGGAGAGAGAGAGGGAGAGGGAGATGGAGAGAGAGGTAGATGGAGAGTGGGAGAGAGAGAGGGAGAGAGAGAGAGATGGATAGAGAGGGAGGGGGAGAGAGGGAGATGGAGAAAGAGGGAGAGAGAGAGGGAGATGGAGAGAGAGGGAGGGGGAGAGAGGGAGAGAGAGAGGAAGAGAGGGAGAGAGAAAGGGAGGGGGAGAGAGGGAGATGGAGAGAGATGGAGATAGAGAGAGAGGTGGAGGGAGATGGAGAGAGAGGGAGAGAGAGAGAGAGGGAGATAGAGAGAGAGTGAGAGAGGGAGAGGGAGAGAGAGAGAGATGGAGAGAGAGGGACAGAGCGAGATGGAGAGAGAGAGAGAGATGGAGGGAGATGGAGAAAGAGGGCGAGATGGAGCGAGAGGGAGCTGGAGAGAGAGATGGAGAGAGAGAGCGGGAGATGGTAGGAGAGAGAGGGAGAGAGAGGGAGATGGAGAGAGATTGAGAGGGTGAGAGGGAGATGGAGAGAGGAATAGAGAGGGAGATAGAGATAGAGAGAGAGGGAGAGAGAGAGGGAGGGAGAGAGAGAGAAAGGGAGGGGGAGAGAGATGGATAGAGAGGGAGGGAGATGGAGATAGAGAGAGAGTGAGCGAGGGAGAGGGAGAGAGAGAGAGAGATGGAGGGAGATGGAGAGAGAGGGAGAGAGATGGAGATAGAGAGAGATGGAGGGAGATGGAGAGAGAGGGAGAGAGAGAGAGAGGGAGATAGAGAGAGAGTGAGAGAGGGAGAGGGAGAGAGAGAGAGATGGAGAGAGAGGGACAGAGCAAGATGGAGAGAGAGAGAGATGGAGGGAGATGGAGAAAGAGGGAGAGATGGAGCGAGAGGGAGAGAGAGAGATGGAGAGAGAGAGCGGGAGATGGTGGGAGAGAGAGGGAGAGAGAGAGAGAGAGATGGAGAAAGAGGGAGATGGAGAGCGAAGGAGAGAGAGGAAGAGAGAGGGAGATGGAGAGAGATTGAGAGGGTGAGAGGGAGATGGAGAGAGGAATAGAGAGGGAGATAGAGATAGAGAGAGAGGGAGAGAGAGCGAGGGAGATGGAGAGAGAGGGAGGGGGAGAGAGGGAGAGAGAGAGAGATGGAGAGAGAGAGAGATGGAGAGAAAGGGAGAAGGAGAGAGAGAGCGATGGAGAGAGAGAGATGGAGAGAAAGGGAGATGGAGAGAGAGAGAGGGAAAGAAAGGGAGATGGAGAGAGAGAGAGAAAGGGTGAGGGAGATGGAGAGAGAGAGAGGGAAGGAGATGGAGAGAGAGAGAGGGAGAGAGAGAGACGGAGAGAGAGAGAGAGACGGAGAGAGAGAGAGCGAGAGAGAGGGAGATGGAGAGAGAGAGAGATGGAGAGAAAGGGAGATGGAGAGAGAGACATGGAGAGAGAGAGGGAGATGGACAGAGTGGCAGATGGAAAGAAAGGGAGATGGAGAGAGAGAGAGAGAAAAAGGGAGAAGGAGATGGAGAGAGAGAGAGGGAAGGAGGTGGAGAGAGAGAGAGAGGGAGAGAGAGAGAGATGGAGAGAGAGAGAGAAAGAGACAGAGAGAGAGAGCGAGAGAGAGAGAGCTAGATGGAGAGAGAGAGAGGGAGATGGAGAGATGGAGAGGGTGAGCGAGGGAGAGAGAGAGAGGGAGTCGAGAGAGAGGGAGAGAGGGACTTGGAGAGAGGGAGATGGAGAGAGAGAGAGAGGGAAATGGAGAGAGAGAGAAGGAGAGATAGAGAGCGAGGGAGCGAGAGAGGGAGAGGGAGATGGAGAGAGAGGTAGATGGAGAGAGGGAGAGAGAGAGGGAGAGAGAGAGAGATGGAGAGAGAGGGAGGGGGAGAGTGGTAGATGGAGAGAGAGGGAGAGAGAGAGAGGGAGATGGAGAGAGAGGGAGGGAGAGAGAGGGAGAGAGAGAGGAAGAGAGGGAGAGAGAAAGGGAGGGGGAGAGAGGGAGATGGAGAGAGAGGGAGAGAGATGGAGATAGAGAGAGAGATGGAGGGAGATGGAGAGAGAGGGAGAGGGAGAGAGAGGGAGATAGAGAGAGAGTGAGAGACGGAGAGGGAGAGAGAGAGAAATGGAGAGAGAGGGACAGAGCGAGATGGAGAGAGAGAGATGGAGGGAGATGGAGAAAGAGGGAGAGATGGAGCGAGAGGGAGCTGGACAGAGAGATGGAGAGAGAGAGCGGGAGATGGTAGGAGAGAGAGGGAGAGAGAGAGAGATGGAGAAAGAGGGAGGTGGAGAGCGAAGGAGAGAGAGAGAGGGAGAGAGAGGGAGATGGAGAGAGATTGAGAGGGTGAGAGGGAGATGGAGAGAGGAATAGAGAGGGAGATAGAGATAGAGAGAGGGAGAGAGAGAGAGGGAGATGGAGAGAGAGGGAGGGGGAGAGAGGGAGGGAGATGGAGATAGAGAGAGAGTGAGAGAGGGAGAGGGAGAGAGAGAGAGAGATGGAGGGAGATGGAGAGAGAGGGAGAGAGAGAGAGGGAGATAGAGAGAGAGTGAGAGAGGGAGAGAGAGAGAGATGGAGAGAGAGGGAGAGAGCGAGATGGAGACAGAGAGAGAGAGAGAGAGATGGAGGGAGATGGAGAAAGAGGGAGAGATGGAGCGAGAGGGAGCTGGAGAGAGAGATGGAGAGAGAGAGCGGGAGATGGTGGGAGAGAGAGGGAGAGAGAGAGGGAGAGATGGAGCGAGAGGGAGCTGGAGAGAGAGATGGAGAGAGAGAGAGGGAGATGGTGGGAGAGAGAGGGAGAGAGAGAGAGGGAGAGGTGGAGAGAGAGGGAGATGGATAGCGAAGGAGAGAGAGAGAGGGAGAGGGACGGAGAGAGATTGAGAGGGTGAGAGGGTGATGGAGAGAGGAATAGAGAGGGAGATAGAGATAGAGAGAGAGGGAGAGAGAGAGGGAGATGGGGAGAGTGTGAAAGGTGGAAAGGGCGATGGAGAGAGGGAGATGGAGAGAGAGGGGGAGAGAGAGAGGGAGATGGAGAGAGAGGGTGAGCGAGAGAGAAAGGGGGATGGAGAGAGAGGGAGATGGAGATAGGGACAGTGGGAGGAGAGAGGGGGATGGAGAGGGAGAGAGTGAGAGATGGAAAGAGAGAGAGAGAGAGATGGAGATGGAGAGAGGGAGAGAGGGAGAGAGAGAGATGGAAAGAAAGGGAGATGGAGAAAGAGGGGGAAATGGAGAGAGAGAGGTAGATGGAGAGAGGGAGAGTTGGTGAGAAAGGGAGATGGAGAGAGAGAGAGATGGAGAGAGAGAGATGGCGAGAAAGGGAGAAGGAGAGAGAGAGAGATGCAGAGAGAGAGATGGAGAGAAAGGCAAATGGAGAGAGAGACATGGAGAGAGAGGGAGATGGAGAGAGAGAGATGGAAAGAAAGGGAGATGGAGTGAGAGAGAAAGGGAGAGGGAGATGGAGAGAGAGAGAGAGGGAGAGAGAGAGACGGAGAGAGAGAGAGAGAGAGAGAGAGAGACGGACAGAGAGAGAGAGCGAGAGAGAGTGAGAGAGGCAGATGGAGAGATAGAGGGCAATGGAGAGAGAGAGGGGGAGAGGTAGAGAGCGAGGGAGAGAGAGAGGGAGAGGGAGATGGAGAGAGAGGGAGATGGAGAGAGGAAGAGAGAGAGGGAGAGAGAGAGAGAGAGATGGAGAGAGAGGGAGGGGGAGAGCGGGAGATGGAGAGAGAGGGAGAGATAGAGAGGGAGATGGAGAGAGAGGGAGGGGGAGAGAGGGAGAGAGAGAGGGAGAGAGAGAGAGAGAAAGGGAGGGGGAGGGAGATGGAGAGAGAGGGAGAGAGATGGAGATAGAGAGAGAGTGAGAGAGGTAGAGGGACAGAGAGAGAGAGATGGAGGGAGATGAAGAGAGAGGGAGATAGAGAGGGAGATAGAGAGAGTGAGAGAGGGAGAGGGAGAGAGAGAGAGATGGAGAGAGAGGGAGGGAGCGAGATGGAGAGAGAGAGATTGAGGGAGATGGAGAGAGAGGGAGAGATGGAGCGAGAGGGAGCTGGAGAGAGAGATGGAGAGAGAGAGAGGGAGATGGTGGGAGAGAGAGGGAGAGAGATAGAGAGATGGAGAGAGAGGGAGATGGAGAGCGAAGGAGAGAGAGAGAGGTAGAGAGAGGGAGATGGAGAGAGATTGAGAGGGTGAGAGGGAGTTGGAGAGAGGAATAGAGAGGGAGATAGAGATAGAGAGAGAGGGAGAGAGAGAGAGTGAGATGGGGAGAGTGTGAGAGGGGGAAAGGGCGATGGAGAGAGGGAGATGGGGAGAGAGAGAGGGAGATGGAGAAAGAGGGAGATGGTGGGAGAGAGAGGGAGAGAGAGAGGGAGAGGTGGAGAGAGAGGGAGATGGAGAGCGAGGGAGAGAGAGAGAGGGAGAGAGAGGGAGATGGAGAGAGATTGAGAGGGTGAGAGGGAGTAGGAGAGAAGAATAGAGAGGGAGATAGAGATTGAGAGAGAGGGAGAGAGAGAGGGAGATGGAGAGAATTGAAAGGGGGCAAGGGTGATGGAGAGAGGGAGATGGAGAGAGAGGGGGAGAGAGAGGGAAATGGAGAGAGAGGGTGAGCGAGAGAGGAAGGGGGGTGGAGAGAGAGGGAGATGGAGATAGGGAGAGTGGGAGGAGAGAGGGGGATGGAGAGGGAGAGAGTGAGAGAGAGAGAGAGAGATGGAGATGGAGAGAGGGAGAGAGGGAGAGAGAGAGATGGAAAGAAAGGGAGATGGAGAAAGAGGGGGAAATGGAGAGAGAGAGGTAGATGGAGAGATGGAGAGTTGGTGAGAAAGGGAGATGGAGAGAGAGAGAGAGATGGAGAGAGAGAGATGGAGAGAAAGGGAGAAGGAGAGAGAGAGAGATGCAGAGAGAGAGAGATGGAGAGAAAGGGAAATGGAGAGAGAGACATGGAGAGAGAGGGAGATGGAGAGAGAGAGAGATGGAAAGAAAGGGAGATGGAGAGAGAGAGAAAGGGAGAGGGAGATCGAGAGAGAGGGAAGGAGATGGAGAGAGAGAGAGAGGGAGAGAGAGAGACGGAGAGAGAGAGAGAGAGAGACGGACAGAGAGAGAGAGCGAGAGAGAGTAAGAGAGGGAGATGGAGAGAGAGAGAGATGGAGAGAAAGGGAGATGGAGAGAGAGACATGGAGAGAGAGAGGGAGATGGAGAGAGAGGGAGATGGAAAGAAAGGGAGATGGAGAGAGAGAGAGAGAGAAAGGGAGAGGGAGATGGAGAGAGAGAGGGGGAGGGAGATGGAGAGAGAGAGAGAGGGAGAGAGAGAGAGATGGAGAGAGACAGAGAGAGACGGAGAGAGTGAGCGAGGGAGCGAGTGAGAGAGGAAGATGGAGAGAGAGGGAGAGAGGGGGTTGGAGAGAGAGGGAGATGGAGAGAGAGAGGGCAATGGAGAGAGGGAGGGGGAGAGATAGAGAGCGAGGGAGAGAGAGAGGGAGAGGGAGATGGAGAGAGAGGGAGCTGGAGAGAGGAAGAGAGAGAGGGAGAGAGAAAGAGAGAGATGGAGAGAGGGATGGGGAGAGTGGGAGATGGAGAGAGAGGGAGAGATAGAGAGGGAGATGGAGAGAGAGGGAGGGGGAGAGAGGGAGAGAGAGAGGGAGAGAGAGAGACAGAAAGGGAGGGGGAGAGAGGGAGATGGAGAGAGAGGGAGAGAGATGGAGATAGAGAGAGAGTGAGAGAGGTAGAGGGACAGAGAGAGAGAGATGGAGGGAGATGGAGAGAGAGGGAGATAGAGAGGGAGATAGAGAGAGAGGGAGAGGTAGAGAGAGAGAGATGGAGAGAGAGGGAGAGAGCGAGATGGAGAGAGAGAGAGATGGAGGGAGATGGAGAGAGAGGGAGAGACGGAGCGAGAGGGAGCTGGAGAGAGAGATGGAGAGAAAGAGAGGGAGGTGGTGGGAGAGAGAGGGAGAGAGAGAGAGGGAGATGGTGGGAGAGAGAGGGAGAGAGAGATGGAGAGAGAGGGAGATGGAGAGCGAAGGAGAGAGAGAGAGGGAGATGGATAGAGATTGAGAGGGTGAGAGGGAGTTGGAGAGAGGAATAGAGAGGGAGATAGAGATAGAGAGAGAGGGAGAGAGAGAGAGGGAGATGGGGAGAATGTGAGGGGAAAGGGCGATGGAGAGAGGGAGATGGGGAGAGAGGGAGATGGAGATAGGGAGAGTTGGAGGCAGAGTGGGGGATGGAGAGGGAGAGAGTGAGAGATGGAGAGAGAGAGAGAGATATGGAGATGGAGAGAGGGAGAGCGAGAGATGGAGAGAAAGGGAGATGGAGAGAGAGAGGGAAATGGAGAGAGAGAGCTAGATGGAGAGAGGGAGAGTTGGTGAGAAAGGGAGAAGGAGAGAGAGAGAGATGCAGAGAGAGAGAGATGGAGAGAAAAGAAGAAGGAGAGAGAGAGAGAGATGCAGAGAGAGAGAGATGGAGAGAAAGGGAGATGGAGAGAGAGACATGGAGAGAGAGAGAGATGGAAAGAAAGGGAGATGGAGAGAGAGAGAGAAAGGGAGAGGCAGATGGAGAGAGTGAGAGGGAAGGAGATGGATAGAGAGAGAGGGAGAGAGAGAGAGCGAGAGAGAGTGAGAGAGGGAGATGGAGAGAGAGAGAGATGGAGAGAAAGGGAGATGGAGAGAGAGACATGGAGAGAGAGAGGAGATGGAGAGAGAGGGAGATGGAAAGACCGGGAGATGGAGAGAGAGAGAGAGAGAAAGGGAGAAGAAGATGGAGAGAGAGAGAGGGAAGGAGATGGAGAGAGAGAGAGAGGGAGAGAGAGAGAGATGGAGAGAAAGGGAGATAGAGAGAGAGGGAGAGAGAGAGAGTGAGATGGGGAGAGTGTGAGAGGGGGAAAGGGCGATGGAGAGAGGGAGATGGGGAGAGAGAGAGGGAGATGGAGAAAGAGGGCGATGGTGGGAGAGAGAGGGAGAGAGAGAGAGGGAGAGGTGGAGAGAGAGGGAGATGGAGAGCGAGGGAGAGAGAGAGAGGGAGAGAGAGGGAGATGGAGAGAGATTGAGAGGGTGAGAGGGAGTAGGGGAGAAGAATAGAGAGGGAGATTGAGATAGAGAGAGAGGGAGAGAGAGAGGGAGATGGGGAGAGTGTGAAAGGGGGAAAGGGTGATGGAGAGAGGGAGATGGAGAGAGAGGGGGAGAGAGAGGGAGATGGAGAGAGAGGGTGAGCGAGAGAGAAAGGGGGATGGAGAGAGAGGGAGATGGAGATAGGGAGAGTGGGAGGAGAGAGGGGGATGGAGAGGGAGAGAGTGAGAGAGAGAGAGAGATGGAGATGGAGGGAGGGAGAGAGGGTGAGAGAGAGATGGAAAGAAAGGGAGATGGAGAAAGAGGGGGAAATGGAGAGAGAGAGGTAGATGGAGAGATGGAGAGTTGGTGAGAAAGGGAGATGGAGAGAGAGCGAGAGATGGAGAGAGAGAGATGGAGAGAAAGGGAGAAGGAGAGAGAGAGAGATGCAGAGAGAGAGAGATGGAGAGAAAGGGAAATGGAGAGAGAGACATGGAGAGAGAGGGAGATGGAGAGAGAGAGAGATGGAAAGAAAGGGAGATGGAGAGAGAGAGAAAGGGAGAGGGAGATGGAGAGAGAGAGGGAAGGAGATGGAGAGAGAGAGAGAGGGAGAGAGAGAGACGGAGAGAGAGAGAGAGAGACGGACAGAGAGAGAGAGCGAGAGAGAGTGAGAGAGGGAGATGGAGAGAGAGAGAGATGGAGAGAAAGGGAGATGGAGAGAGCGACATGGAGAGAGAGAGGGAGATGGAGAGAGAGGGAGATGGAAAGAAAGGGAGATGGAGAGAGAGAGAGAGAACGGGAGAGGGAGATGGAGAGAGAGAGGGGGAAGGAGATGGAGAGAGAGAGAGAGGGAGAGAGAGAGAGATGGAGAGAGACAGAGAGAGACGGAGAGAGTGAGCGAGGGAGAGAGAGAGAGAGGAAGATGGAGAGAGAGGGAGAGAGGGGGTTGGAGAGAGAGGGAGATGGAGAGAGAGAGGGCAATGGAGAGAGAGAGAGGGGGAGAGATAGAGAGCGAGGGAGAGAGAGAGGGAGAGGGAGATGGAGAGAGAGGGAGCTGGAGAGAGGAAGAGAGAGAGGGAGAGAGAAAGAGAGAGATGGAGAGAGAGGGGGGGGAGAGTGGGAGGTGGAGAGAGAGGGAGAGATAGAGAGGGAGATGGAGAGAGAGGGAGGGGGAGAGTGGGAGAGAGAGAGGGAGAGAGAGAGAGAGAAAGGGAGGGGCAGAGAGGGAGATGGAGAGAGAGGGAGAGAGATGGAGATAGAGAGAGAGTGAGAGAGGTAGAGGGACAGAGAGAGAGAGATGGAGGGAGATGGAGAGAGAGGGAGATAGAGAGGGAGATAGAGAGAGAGGGAGAGGTAGAGAGAGAGAGATGGAGAGAGAGGGAGAGAGCGAGATGGAGAGAGAGAGAGATGGAGGGAGATGGAGAGAGAGGGAGAGATGGAGCGTGAGGGAGCTGGAGAGAGAGATGGAGAGAGAGAGAGGGAGATGGTGGGAGAGAGAGGGAGAGAGAGAGAGGGAGATGGTGGGAGAGAGAGGTAGAGAGAGAGAGAGAGATGGAGAGAGAGGGAGATGGAGAGCGAAGGAGAGAGAGGGGGGAGATGGATAGAGATTGAGAGGGTGAGAGGGAGTTGGAGAGAGGAATAGAGAGGGAGATAGAGATAGAGAGAGAGGGAGAGAGAGAGAGGGAGATGGGGATTGTGAGGGGAAAGGGCGATGGAGAGAGGGAGATGGGGAGAGAGGGAGATGGAGATAGGGAGAGTTGGAGGCAGAGTGGGGGATGGAGTGGGAGAGAGTGAGAGATGGAGAGAGAGAGAGAGAGATGGAGATGGAGAGAGGGAGAGTGAGAGATGGAGAGTAAGAGAGATGGAGAGAGAGAGGGAAATGGAGAGAGAGAGCTAGATGGAGAGAGGGAGAGTTGGTGAGAAAGGGAGAAGGCGAGAGAGAGAGATGCAGAGAGAGAGAGATGGAGAGAAAGAAAAAAGGAGAGAGAGAGAGAGATGCAGAGAGAGAGAGATGGAGAGAAAGGGAGATGGAGAGAGAGACATGGAGAGAGAGAGAGATGGAAAGAAAGGGAGATGGAGAGAGAGAGAGAAAGGGAGAGGGAGATGGAGAGAGAGAGAGGGAAGGAGATGGAGAGAGAGAGGGAGAGAGAGAGAGCGAGAGAGAGTGAGAGAGGGAGATGGAGAGAGAGAGAGATGGAGAGAAAGGGAGATGGAGAGAGAGACATGGAGAGAGAGAGGGAAATGGAGAGAGAGGGAGATGGAAAGAACGGGAGATGGAGAGAGAGAGAGAGAGAAAGGGAGAAGATGGAGAGAGAGAAAGGGAAGGAGATGGAGAGAGAGAGAGAGGGAGAGAGAGAGATGGAGAGAAAGGGAGATGGAGAGAGAGAGGGAAATGGAGAGAGAGAGGTAGATGGAGAGAGGGAGAGTTGGTGAGAAAGGGAGGAGGAGAGATAGAGAGATGCAGAGAGAGAGATATGGAGAGAAAGGGAGAAGGAGAGAGAGAGAGATGCAGAGAGAGAGAGATGGAGAGAAAGGGAGAAGGAGAGAGAGAGAGAGATGCAGAGAGAGAGAGATGGAGAGAAAGGGAGATGGAGAGAGAGACATGTAGAGAGAGGGAGATGGAGAGAGAGAGATGGAAAGAAAGGGAGATGGAGAGAGAGAGAGAAAGGGAGAAGGAGATGGAGAGAGAGAGGGAAGGAGATGGAGAGAGAGAGAGGGAGAGAAAGAGAGACGGAGAGAGAGAGAGAGAGAGAGACAGAGAGAGAGAGAGAGCGAGAGAGAGTGAGAGAGGGAGATGGAGACAGAGAGAGATGGAGAGAAAGGGAGATGGAGAGAGAGACATGGAGAGAGAGAGGGAGATGGAGAGAGAGGGAGATGGAAAGAAAGGGAGATGGAGAGAGAGAGAGAGAAAGGGAGAGGGAGATGGAGAGAGAGAGCGGGAAGGAGATGGAAAGAGAGAGAGGGAGAGAGAGAGAGATGGAGAGAGACAGAGAGAGACGGAGAGAGTGAGCGAGGGAGAGAGAGAGAGAGGAAGATGGAGAGAAAGGGAGAGAGGGGGTTGGAGAGAGAGGGAGATGGAGAGAGAGAGGGAAATGGAGAGAGAGAGGGGGAGAGTTAGAGAGCGAGGGAGAGAGAGAGGGAGAGGACGATGGAGAGAGAGGGAGATGGAGAGAGGAAGAGAGAGAGGGAGAGAGAGAGAGATGGAGAGAGAGGGAGGGGGAGAGTGGGAGATGGAGAGAGAGGGAGAGATAGAGAGGGAGATGTAGAGAGAGGGAGGGGGCGAGAGGGAGAGAGAGAGGGAGTGAGAGAGAGAGAAAGGGAGGGGGAAAGAGGGAGATGGAGAGGGAGGGAGAGAGTTGGAGATAGAGAGAGAGTGAGAGAGGTAGAGGGACAGAGAGAGATGGAGGGAGATGGAGAGAGAGGGAGATAGAGAGGGAGATAGAGAGAGAGTGAGAGAGGGAGAGGGAAAGAGAGAGATGGAGAGAGAGGGAGAGAGCGAGATGGAGAGAGAGAGAGATGGAGGGAGATGGAGAGAGAGGGAGAGATGGAGCGAGAGGGACCTGGAGAGAGAGAGATGGAGAGAGAGTGAGATGGTGGGAGAGAGATGGAGAGAGAGAGAGGGAGATGGTGGGAGAGAGAGGGAGAGAGAGAGAGAGAGATGGAGAGAGAGGGAGATGGAGAGCGAAGGAGAGAGAGAGGGAGATGGAGAGAGATTGAGAGGGTGAGAGGGAGTTGGAGAGAAGAATAGAGAGGGAGATAGAGATAGAGAGAGAGGGAGAGAGAGAGATGGAGATGGGGAGAGTGTGAGAGGGGGAAAGGGCGATGGAGAGAGGGAGATGGGGAGAGAGAGAGGGAGATGGAGAGAGAGGGTGAGCGAGAGAGAGAGGGAGATGGAGAGAGAGGGAGGTGGAGATAGGGAGAGGGAGAGATGGAGAGAAAGGGAGATGGAGAGAGAGAGGGAAATGGAGAGAGAGAGGTAGATGGAGAGAAGGAGAGTTGGTGAGAAAGGTAGAAGGAGAGAGAGAGAGATGCAGAGAGAGAGAGATGGAGAGAAAGGAAGAAGGAGAGAGAGAGATGCAGAGAGAGAGAGATGGAGATAAGGGAGATGGAGAGAGAGACATGGAGAGAGAGGGAGATGGAGAGAGAGAGAGATGGAAAGAAAGGGAGATGGAGAGAGAGAGAGAAAGGGAGAGGGAGATGGAGAGAGAGAGGGAAGGAGATGGAGAGAGAGAGAGGGGGAGAGAGAGAGCGAGAGAGTGAGAGAGGGAGATGGAGAGAGAGAGAGATGGAGAGAAAGGGAGATGGAGCGAGAGACATGGAGAGAGAGAGGGAGATGGAGAGAGAGGGAGATGGAAAGAATGGGTGATGGAGAGAGAGAGAGAAAGGGAGAAGAAGATGGAGAGAGAGAGAGGGAAGGAGATGGAGAGAAAGAGAGAGGGAGAGAGAGAGAGATGGAGAGAAAGGGAGATGGAGAGAGAGAGGGAAATGGAGAGAGAGAGGTAGATGGAGAGAGGGAGAGTTGGTGAGAAAGGGAGAAGGAGAGCGAGAGAGATGCAGAGAGAGAGATATGGAGAGAAAGGGAGAAGGAGAGAGAGAGAGATGCAGAGGGATAGAGATGGAGAGAAAGGGAGAAGGAGAGAGAGAGAGGTGCAGAGAGAGAGAGATGGAGAGAAAGGGAGATGGAGAGAGAGACATGTAGAGAGAGGGAGATGGAGAGAGAGAGATGGAAAGAAAGGGAGATGGAGAGAGAGAGAGAAAGGGAGAGGATGGAGAGAGAGAGGGAAGGAGATGGAGAGAGAGAGAGGGAGAGAGAGAGACGGAGAGCTAGAGAGAGAGAGAGACAGAGAGAGAGAGAGAGAGCGAGAGAGAGTGAGAGAGGGAGATGGAGAGAGAGAGATGGAGTGAAAGGGAGATGGAGAGAGAGACATGGAGAGAGAGAGGGAGACGGAGAGAGAGGGAGATGGAAAGAAAGGGAGATGGAGAGAGAGAGAGAGAGAAAGGGAGAGGGAGATGGAGAGAGTGAGAGGGAAGGAGATGGAGTGAGAGAGAGAGGGAGAGAGAGAGATGGACAGAGAGAGAGAGAGAGAGAGACGGAGAGAGAGAGAGTGAGAGAGAGTGAGAGAGGGAGATGGAGAGAGAGAGAGGGAGATGGAGAGAGAGAGAGAGAGTGAGCGAGGGAGAGAGAGTGAGATGGAGAGAGAGGGAGAGGGAGAGAGGGAGTTGGAGAGAGAGGGAGATGGAGAGAGAGAGGGCAATGGAGAGAGAGAGGGGGAGAGATAGAGAGCGAGGGAGATGGAGAGAGAGCGAGATTGAGAGAGGGAGAGAGAGAGGGAGAGAGAGAGAGAGATGGAGAGAGAGGGAGGGGGGAGAGGGAGGTGGAGAGAGAGGGAGAGAGAGAGAGGGAGATGGAGAGAGAGGGAGGGGGAGAGAGGGAGAGAGAGAGGGAGAGAGAGAGAGAGAAAGGGAGGGGGAGAGAGGGAGATGGAGAGAGAGGGAGAGAGATGAAGATAGAGAGAGAGTGAGAGAGGGAAATGGAGAGAGGGAGAGGGAGATGGAGAGAGTGGGAGATAGAGAGGGAGATAGAGAGAGAGTGAGAGAGGGAGAGGGAGAGAGAGATGGAGAGAGAGGGAGAGAGCGAGATGGAGAGAGAGAGAGATGGAGGGAGATGGAGAGAGAGGGAGAGATGGAGCGAGAGGGAGGTGGAGAGAGATGGAGAGAGAGAGAGTGAGATGGTGGAAGAGAGAGGGAGAGAGAGAGAGAGAGATGGAGAGAGAGGGAGATGGAGAGCGAAGGAGAGAGGGAGAGAGAGGGAGATGGAGAGAGATTGAGAGGGTGAGAGGTAGATGGAGAGAGGAATAGAGAGGGAGATAGAGATAGAGAGAGAGGGAGAGAGAGAGAGGGAGATGGGGAGTGTGAAAGGGGGAAAGGGCGATGGAGAGATAGAGATGGAGAGAGCGAGATGGAGAGAGAGGGAAATGGAGAGAGGGAGAGAGGGAGATGGAGAGAGAGAGATGGATGGAGAGGGAGAGAGGGAGAGAGAGAGTGAGATGGAGAGCGAGGGATTGGATTAGATTGGATTGGATTTGTTTATTGTCACGTGTACCGAGGTACAGTGAAAAGTATTTTTCTGCGAGCAGCTCAACAGATCATTAAGTACATGGGAAGAAAAGGGAATAAAAGAAAATACATAATAGGGCAACACAAGGTACACAATGTAACTACATAAGCACTGGCATCGGGTGAAGCATACAGGGTGCAGTGTTAATGAGGTCAGTCCATAAGAGGGTCATTTAGGAGTCTGGTGACAGTGGGGAAGAAGCTGTTTTTGAGTCTGTTCGTGCGTGTTCTCGGACTTCTGTATCTCCTGCCCGATGGAAGAAGTTGGAAGAGTGAGTAAGCCGGGTGGGAGGGGTCTTTGATTATGCTGCCCGCTTTCCCCAGGCAGCGGGAGGTGTAGACAGAGTCAATGGATGGGAGGCAGGTTCGTGTGATGGACTGGGCGGTGTTCACGACTCTCTGAAGTTTCTTGCGGTCCTGGGCCGAGCAGTTGCCATACCAGGCTGTGATGCAGCCCGATAGGATGCTTTCTATGGTGCGTCTGTAAAAGTTGGTAAGAGTCAATGTGGACCTGCCGAATTTCCATAGTTTCCTGAGGAAGTATAGGCGCTGTTGTGCTTTCTTGGTGGTAGCGTCGACGTGGGTGGACCAGGACAGATTTTTGGAGATGTGCACCCCTAGGAATTTGAAACTGCGAACCATCTCCACCTCGGCCCCGTTGATGCTGACAGGGGTGTGTACAGAACTTTGCTTCTTGAAGACAATTACCAGCTCTTTAGTTTTGCTGGCATTGAGGGAGAGATTGTTGTCGCTACACCACTCCACTAAGTTCTCTATCTCCCTCCTGTATTCGGACTCATCGTTATTCGAGATCTGGCCCACTATGGTCGTATCATCAGCAAACTTGTAGGTGGAGTTGGAACCAAGTTTTGCCACGCAGTCGTGTGTGTACAGGGAGTAGAGTAGGTGGCTAAGTACGCAGCCTTGCGGGGCCCCGGTGTTGAGGACTATTGTGGAGGAGGTGTTGTTGTTCATTCTTACTGATTGTGGTCTGTTGGTCAGAAAATCGAGGATCCAGTTGCAGAGTGGGGAGCCAAGTCCTAGGTTTTGGAGCTTTGATATGAGCTTGGCTGGGATTATGGTGTTGAAGGCGGAGCTGTAGTCAATAAATAGGAGTCTAATGTAGGAGTCCTTGTTTTCGAGATGCTCTAGGGATGAGTGTAGGGCCAGGGAAATGGTGTCTGATGTGGACCGGTTGCAGCGGTATGCGAATTGCAGTGGATCAAGGCGTTCTGGGAGTATGGAGGTGATGCGCTTCAGGATCAACCTCTCGAAGCACTTCATTACGACTGAAGTCAGGGCCACTGGTCGGTAGTCATTGAGGCACGTTGCCTGGTTCTTCTTTGGTACCGGTATGATGGTGGTCTTCTTGAAGCAGGTGGGGACCTCGGAGCGGAGTAGGGACAGGTTAAAGATGTCCGTGAATACCTCTGCCAGCTGGTCTGCGCAGGCTCTGAGTGCACGACCAGGGATCCCGTCTGGGCCCGTCGCCTTCCGAGGGTTCACTGTCAGGAAGGCCAATCTGACTTCGGAAGCTGTGATGGTGGGTATGGGTGAATTATGGGCTGCTGGGGCACTCGCCAACGGATTGTTGGTTACCAGCTCGAACCGAGCATAGAATGCATTGAGTTCATCGGGGAGGGGAGCGCTGCTGCCAGAAATACTGTTCGGCTTCGCTTTGTAGCCCGTTATGTTGTTTAGTCCTTGCCACAACCGCCGAGAGTCTGTCTGTGACTCTAGCTTGGCTTGATATTCTCTCTTGGCATCTCTGATGGCTTTGCGGAGGTCGTGCCTGGATTCCTTGTGTAGGTCAGGGTTGTCTGCCTTGAACGCCTCAGATCTGTCCTTCAGTAGGGACTCAATCTCGCAACTGAGCCATGGTTTCCGGTTGGGAAACGCACGGACTGCTTTCTTTGTCACGCAGTCGTCAAAGAGAGGGAGAGGGAGAGAGAGAGAGAGAGAGAGGGAGATGGAGGGAGAGAGAGGGAGATGGAGAATGAGGGAGAGAGGGAGAGGGAGATGGAGAGAGAGGGAGATGGAGAGAGAGAGAGAGGTAGAGAGAGAGAGGGAGGGAGATGGAGAGAGAGGGAGATGGAGAGATGGGGAGAGGGAGAGTGGGAGAGAACGAGATGGCGGGAGGGAGAGATGGCGGGAGGGAGAGATGGAGGGAGGGAGAGTGGGAGGGAGGTGGAGGGAAGGATGGAGTGAGTGAGAGTGGGAGGGAGATGGAGGGAGTGAGAGTGGGAGGGAGGTGGAGAGTGGGAGGGAGGTGGAAAGAGTGAGTGTGGGAGGGTAATGGGGAGAGGGAGAGTGGGAGGGAGGTGGAGAGAGTGAGTGTGGGAGGGTAATGGAGAGAGGGAGAGTAGGAGGGAGGTGGAAAGAGTGAGTGTGGGAGGGTAATGGAGAGAGGGAGAGTGGGAGGGAGGTGGAGAGAGTGAGAGTGGGAGGGAGGTGGAGAGAGTGAGAGTGGGAGGGAGGTGGAGAGAGTGAGAGTGGGAGGGAGGTGGAGAGAGGGAGAGTGGAGGGAGGTGGAAAGAGTGAGTGTGGGAGGGTAATGGAGAGAGGGAGAGTGGGAGGGAGGTGGAAAGAGTGAGCGTGGGAGGAAGATGGAGGGAAGGATGGAGAGACTGAGAGCGGGAGAGAGATGGAGGGAAGGATGGAGTGAGTGAGAGTGGGAGAGAGATGGAGGGAGTGAGAGTGGGAGGGAGGTGGAGAGTGGGAGGGAGGTGGAAAGAGTGAGTGTGGGAGGGTAATGGGGAGAGGGAGAGTGGGAGGGAGGTGGAGAGAGTGAGTGTGGGAGGGTAATGGAGAGAGGGAGAGTGGGAGGGAGGTGGAAAGAGTGATTGTGGGAGGGTAATGGAGAGAGGGAGAGTGGGAGGGAGGTGGAAAGAGTGAGTGTGGGAGGGTAATGGAGAGAGGGAGAGTGGGAGGGAGGTGGAGAGAGTGAGAGTGGGAGGGAGGTGGAGAGAGGGAGAGTGGGAGGGAGGTGGAAAGAGTGAGTGTGGGAGGGTAATGGAGAGAGGGAGAGTGGGAGGGAGGTGGAGAGAGTGAGTGTGGGAGGGTAATGGAGAGAGGGAGAGTGGGAGGGAGGTGGAAAGAGTGAGCGTGGGAGGGTAATGGGGAGAGGGAGAGTGGGAGGGAGGTGGAGAGAGTGAGTGTGGGAGGGTAATGGAGAGAGGGAGTGGGAGAGAGGTGGAGAGTGTGAGTGTGGGAGGGTAATGGGGAGAGGGAGAGTGGGAGGGAGGTGGAAAGAGTGAGTGTGGGAGGGTAATGGAGAGAGGGAGAGTGGGAGGGAGGTGGAGAGAGTGAGTGTGGGAGGGTAATGGAGAGAGGGAGAGTGGGAGGGAGGTGGAGAGAGTGAGAGTGGGAGGGAGGTGGAGAGAGTGAGTGTGGGAGGGTAATGGGGAGAGGGAGAGTGGGAGGGAGGTGGAAAGAGTGAGTGTGGGAGGGAGGTGAAGAGAGTGAGAGTGGGAGGGAGGTGGAGAGAGTGAGAGTGGGAGGGAGGTGGAGAGAGGGAGAGTGGGAGGGAGGTGGAAAGAGTGAGTGTGGGAGGGTAATGGAGAGAGGGAGAGTGGGCGGGAGGTGGAAAGAGTGAGTGTGGGAGGGAGATGGAGGGAAGGATGGAGAGAGTGAGAGTGGGAGGGAGATGGAGGGAAGGATGGAGTGAGTGAGAGTGGGAGAGAGATGGAGGGAGTGAGAGTGGGAGGGAGGTGGAGAGTGGGAGGGAGGTGGAAAGAGTGAGTGTGGGAGGGAGGTGAAGAGAGTGAGAGTGGGAGGGAGGTGGAAAGAGTGAGTGTGGGAGGGAGGTGAAGAGAGTGAGAGTGGGAGGGAGGTGGAGAGAGTGAGAGTGGGAGGGAGGTGGAGAGAGGGAGAGTGGGAGGGAGGTGGAAAGAGTGAGTGTGGGAGGGTAATGGAGAGAGGGAGAGTGGGCGGGAGGTGGAAAGAGTGAGTGTGGGAGGGAGATGGAGGGAAGGATGGAGAGAGTGAGAGTGGGAGGGAGATGGAGGGAAGGATGGAGTGAGTGAGAGTGGGAGAGAGATGGAGGGAGTGAGAGTGGGAGGGAGGTGGAGAGTGGGAGGGAGGTGGAAAGAGTGAGTGTGGGAGGATAATGGGGAGAGGGAGAGTGGGAGGGAGGTGGAGAGAGTGAGTGTGGGAGGGTAATGGAGAGAGGGAGAGTGGGAGGGAGGTGGAAAGAGTGAGTGTGGGAGGGTAATGGAGAGAGGGAGAGTGGGAGGGAGGTGGAAAGAGTGAGTGTGGGAGGGTAATGGAGAGAGGGAGAGTGGGAGGGAGGTGGAAAGAGTGAGTGTGGGAGGGTAATGGGGAGAGGGAGAGTGGGAGGGAGGTGGAGAGAGTGAGAGTGGGAGGGAGGTGGAGAGAGGGAGAGTGGGAGGGAGGTGGAAAGAGTGAGTGTGGGAGGGTAATGGAGAGAGGGAGAGTGGGAGGGAGGTGGAGAGAGTGAGTGTGGGAGGGTAATGGAGAGAGGGAGAGTGGGAGGGAGGTGGAAAGAGTGAGTGTGGGAGGGTAATGGGGAGAGGGAGAGTGGGAGGGAGGTGGAGAGAGTGAGTGTGGGGGGTAATGGAGAGAGGGAGTGGGAGAGAGGTGGAGAGAGTGAGTGTGGGAGGGTAATGGAGAGAGGGAGAGTGGGAGGGAGGTGGAGAGAGTGAGTGTGGGAGGGTAATGGGGAGAGGGAGAGTGGGAGGGAGGTGGAAAGAGTGAGTGTGGGAGGGTAATGGAGAGAGGGAGAGTGGGAGGGAGGTGGAGAGAGTGAGTGTGGGAGAGTAATGGAGAGAGGGAGAGTGGGAGGGAGGTGGAGAGAGTGAGAGTGGGAGGGAGGTGGAGAGAGTGAGTGTGGGAGGGTAATGGGGAGAGGGAGAGTGGGAGGGAGGTGGAAAGAGTGAGTGTGGGAGGGAGGTGGAGAGAGTGAGAGTGGGAGGGAGGTGGAGAGAGTGAGAGTGGGAGGGAGGTGGAGAGAGGGAGAGTGGGAGGGAGGTGGAAAGAGTGAGTGTGGGAGGGGAATGGAGAGAGGGAGAGTGGGCGGGAGGTGGAAAGAGTGAGTGTGGGAGGGAGATGGAGGGAAGGATGGAGAGAGTGAGAGTGGGAGGGAGATGGAGGGAAGGATGGAGTGAGTGAGAGTGGGAGAGAGATGGAGGGAGTGAGAGTGGGAGGGAGGTGGAGAGAGGGAGAGTGGGAGGGAGGTGGAGAGAGTGAGAGTGGGAGGGAGGTGGAGAGAGGGAGAGTGGGAGGGAGGTGGAGAGAGTGAGTGTGGGAGGGTAATGGAGAGAGGGAGAGTGGGAGGGAGGTGGAGAGAGTGAGAGTGGGAGGGAGGTGGAGATAGGGAGAGTGGGAGGGAGGTGGAGAGAGTGAGTGTGGGAGGGTAATGGAGAGAGGGAGAGTGGGAGGGAGGTGGAAAGAGTGAGTGTGGGAGGGTAATGGGGAGAGGGAGAGTGGGAGGGAGGTGGAAAGAGTGAGAGTGGGAGGGAGGTGGAGAGAGGGAGAGTGGGAGGGAGGTGGAGAGAGTGAGTGTGGGAGGGTAATGGAGAGAGGGAGAGTGGGAGGGAGGTGGAGAGAGTGAGTGTGGGAGGGTAATGGAGAGAGGGAGAGTGGGAGGGAGGTGGAAAGAGTGAGTGTGGGAGGGTAATGGAGAGAGGGAGAGTGGGAGGGAGGTGGAGAGAGTGAGAGTGGGAGGGAGGTGGAGAGAGGGAGAGTGGGAGGGAGGTGGAAAGAGTGAGTGTGGGAGGGTAATGGGGAGAGGGAGAGTGGGAGGGAGGTGGAAAGAGTGAGTGTGGGAGGGTAATGGAGAGAGGGAGAGTGGGAGGGAGGTGGAAAGAGTGAGTGTGTGAGGGTAATGGAGAGAGGGAGAGTGGGAGGGAGGTGGAGAGAGTGAGTGTGGGAGGGTAATGGGGAGAGGGAGAGTGGGAGGGAGGTGGAGAGAGTGAGTGTGGGAGGGTAATGGAGTGAGGGAGAGTGGGAGGGAGGTGGAAGAGTGAGTGTGGGAGGGTAATGGAGAGAGGGAGAGTGAGAGGGAGGTGATGAGAGGGCGATGGAGGGAGGGAGGTGGAGGGAAGTATGGTGAGATTGAGAGGGAGGGAGGTGGGGAGAGTGAGGGAGGGATGGTGAGAGTGAGAGTGGAAGGGAGGGAGGGAGGTGGAGGGAAGGATGGAAAGAGTGAGTAGGAGGGACAGAGGGAAGGAGGGAGGGATGGGGAGAGTGAGGGTGGGAGGGAGGTGGAGGGAGGGATGGAGAGAGTGAGAGTGGGAGGGAAATGGAGAGAGGGATGGAGAGAGTGAGAGTGGGAGGGAGATGAAGGGAGGGATGGAGAGAGTGAGAGTGACAGGGAGGTAGAGAGAGTGAGAGTGGGAGGGAGGTGGAGGGAGTGGGAGTGGGTGATCCACCATCAATAACACACGATGAGTGATGAACGTAACTGAGGCTTTAATACACTAAACAGCAAGCCTCCTGCCTCTGGCCCCGAACTGGGTCAGAGGCAGAGACCAGCCACCTTTGTACAGAAGCCCGAGGGGAGGAGCCACAGACGGAGCCAGCCGGGACAAGCCCAGGCATGTAACAACACAATGCATATAATACAATAATGTGGTTTACCACATTCACCCCCTGTTTTAAAAAAGAGTCCGGCGGGGGTGAAGTGGTGTCAAAGGTCCAGCCTGTCGGGGGCCTTGACCTTCCGCCGCGCCCGCCTCAGTCCCGGCTGTGGTGTGGGCGCCGGCGTCGAGACCTGCGCGTCCGGGAGCGTGTCGTCTTCTTCTTCACCCAGATGTTGAGTCGGTGAAGGGTGGGGGGGGGCGGTGTACGGGCGGAGGTGGTGGTGATGGTCGCCGGTGGGCCTGTGGGCGCTAGTCCGCGAGGGAGGTGGGCAGGGGTGGGGGAAGATGGTGCAGGGTGTGGGGTCGTGGTGATGGTCGGCGGGGAACCCGCAGGAGCCAAATCCCGAAGGGAGACCGTGTCCTGCCGTCCGTCCTGATGTGCCACCTGGGCATATTGTGGATTGGCATGGAGGACCTTCTCGACGAGGGGATCTGATTTATGTCTCCTCGCGCAGGCTTCCGGAGGAGGATGGGCCCTGGGACTGTCAGCCGGCACGGGAGCGAGACCCCGGAGGTGGACTTCCTGGGGAAGGGAAACATACGTTCATGAGGGGTCTCGTGGCTGTACACAGGAGCGACCGGATGGAGCGGAGCGCATCGGGGAGGACCTCCTGCCAGCGGGAGACTGGGAGACTTTTCGACCGTCGGGCCAGGAGGACGGCCTTCCAGACCGTTGCGTTCTCCCTCTCCACCTGTCCGTTTCCCCGGGGGTTGTAGCTGGTCGTCCTGCTGGAGGTGATGCCCTTGCTGAGCAGGAACTGACGCAACTCGTCGCTCATGAAGGAGGAACCCCGATCGCTACCTTGCGGGGTCTGCGGGCCTGCGGGCCTGTGGACCGGGTCTGTGAGTTCGAGTTCTTAGACCTGGCCAGGCAGACCTTGGCGAAGTGTCCCTTTCGCCCGCAGCTGCTGCAGTTCGCGTTGCGGGCCCGGGCAGTGCAGTCGGGGGTGTTGGGACTGGCCGCAAAAGTAGCAGGGCAGCCCCCCATGATGGGCGGGCGGCCGCGCGGCACAGGCCTGGGGTAGTCTCGGGTCGGGGGCCCACGAGGGGGTCGCGTGGTCGGCGGGGAACGCAGTAAGGCTCTGAAAAGCGGCCTCCAGAGAGATAGCCAGTTTTACCGTGTCGTCCAGGTCCTGGGCCCCTTTTCCGAGCAGGCGCTGTCTCACATAGTTCGATCGGACCCCCGCCACGTAAACGTCTCGGACGGCAAGCTCCATGTGCTGAGTGGCCTTAACGGCCTGGTAGTTACAGTTACGCGCGAGGGCTTTGAGGTCGCGTAGGTAATCATCTAGCGACTTCCCGGGGTGCTGACGGCGAGTGGTGAAGACGTGTCACGCGTAGACCTCCTTCACAGGCCGCACGTAGGGGCGTTCGAGTAGTGCGAGGGCCTCTGTATAGGAAGCGGCTTCGTCGAGCTGGACAGAAATGCGATAGCTCACCCGTGCGTGGAGGAGGCTCAGCTCCTGTTCGTCAATGACGGATGGCGTAGACGACGCAGTGAGATAGGCCTTGAAGCGTCGAAGCCAGTGCGAAAACATTTATTTCGCCTCCGTGGCCTGTGTGTCCAGTCTGTCAGGTTTGAGGGCTGATTCCACAGTCGTATTTTAAGCTGATTAAATTGACGGGACCATCAATTCACTCGAAGACACGTGGAGAAGTAAACCGTGGTTCTAATCAGCTTAGAACTGTGCCTGCCTGTGACCGGTACAACACTGAAGGCGGCCCCGCAGGTTAGCTGCTCTTATACTTCCTGTAAAGGGGGTGGAGCCATGGGCGGAGCCATGGGCGGAGCCCGTACATGCCCCAACATATCCCCCTGTGGGTGAACCACACAATGGCCCATAGGTCGAGCCCACAGGGTTAATAACATAACACAGTGCACTGGTTAATTATCAGTAATTATACATTCACCACAGGGAGGCCTTTACTAGGTGCGCTCTGTCTGGCCGATAGAAGTGCGGTTTGCACTCCGCGCAGACCTGGCAGTCCCTGGTCACGGACCTGACCTCCTCGATGGAGTAAGGCAGGTTGCGGGCCTTGATGAAGTGAAAGAAATGGGTCACACTCGGGTGACAGAGGTCGTTGTGGAGGGCCCGGAGTCGGTCTACTTGTGCGCTGGCACATGTACGGCGGGAGAGGGCATCTGGGGGCTCATTGAGCTTCCGAGGTCGGTACAAGATGTCGTAGTTGTCGGTGGAGAGCTCGATCCTCCACCTCAGGATCTTGTTGTTCTTGATCTTGCCCCGCTGTGTGTTATCGAACAACCGTGGGTCAGTGAGGAGAGTGAATCTCCTGCCGGCCAGGTAATGCCTCCAATGTCGCACAACTTCCACGATGGCTTGGGCCTCCTTTTCGACGGAGGAGTGCCGGATTTCGGAGGCCTGGAGAAGAAAGCCACGGGCCTGCCCGCCTGGTTGAGGGTAGCGGCCAGAGCAAAGTCCGACGCATCGCTCTCCACCTGGAATGGGATGGACTCGTCCACAGCGTGCCTCGCGGCTTTCGCAATGTCTGCTTTGATGTGATTGAAGGCCAGCGGGCCTCAGCCGTCAGGGGAAAGGTGGTGGATTTGGTCAGTGGACGGGCCTTGTCCGCATAATTGGGGCCCCACTGGGCAGAGTAAGAGAAGAACCCCAGGCATCTCTTCAGGGCCTTGGGGCAGTGGGGGAGGGGGAGTTCCGGGGGGAGGGGGGGGCGCGTGCGGTCGGGGTCGGGCCCTAGGACTCCGTGTTCCACGACGTAGCCGAGGACGGCCAGGCGGGTTGAGCGAAAGACGCATTTCTCTCTATTGTCAGTGAGGTTCAGGAGTTTCGCGGTGTGGAGGAAGGGCCAGAGGTTCTCGCTGTCGTGATATTCAAGAAAACATCACAGCACACACGCACATACATAATGATAGACAGAGCAACGGACCAATTAGCACACATAACACGACAGCCAATCACAGACAAGAGCATACACAGTGTAGCGCACAAAGACTCCCGAGAGACGAATAGAGGTGAAGTCGATGAGGCTTTATTAAGCGTGACTCGTTCCCCGCAGTTCAGCAACAGACTGGAGCTGCGGGGAGAATTCCTGGTTCTTATACTCCGCCTTCAGGGCGGAGCTAGAGATCAACAGCCAACCAGGACCCGGGATCTGTCAGCCAATGACATCACGGCTTCACAGTCCCACATGACCCCTAATGCATACTACCACATTCACCCCTTGTTAAAAATGAACCCGGCGGGGTGGTGCTTCGCATGGTGGTAGGGGTTTACAAGGCTGGTCCTGGGAGGAAAAAAAACTTTTGCATGTCATTACAGTGCCCTACACTGGGCTATGTACAGGGTTTTTTTGTTTTGAACTATTTACAGTATTCGTAAGAGGGAAAAGGAAAAAAAACATTCTCGTTAAAGTCCACAACATTCTAGTGTTACACCGATGCCACAAGTCGGGCGGGCGGTCTGGTCGTCCTTGTCGATCGCCTCAGCCCCGGTGGTGGTGGTGCTTGTTCCAGTGTTGTCGCCTCCGGGAGCTTTACGGTTTCTGCTTCAGCTTCACTTCTGGTCGGACCTGGGAGGAAGACCGATCCTCCCGGGAAGGGGGCTGTCGCGGGGTGCGCCGGTGGCAGGGAGGGGGTGATTGGTGTCGAGGGGGTGTGTGTGTTGCCGGCGGGCGCCAGATCTCGCAGGGAGACCGTGTCCTGTCGGCCGTCGGGGTACTCTACGTAGGCGTACTGCGGGTTCGCGTGGAGGAGGTGAACCCTCTCGACCAACGGGTCCGACTTGTGCGCCCGCACATGTTTCCGGAGCAAGATGGGTCCTGGGGCCGCCAGCCAGGTCGGCAGCGACGTTCCAGAGGAGGACTTCCTGGGGAAGACAAGGAGGCGCTCATGGGGCGTTTGATTAGTGGTGGTACACAGTAGCGACCGGATGGAGTGGAGGGCGTCCGGGAGGACCTCCTGCCACCGTGAAACTGGGAGATCCCTGGACCGTAGGGCCAGTAGGACGGTCTTCCAGACCGTGCCCTTCTCCCTCTCTACTTGCCCGTTCCCCCGGGGGTTGTAGCTGGTCGTCCTGCTCGAGGCTATACCCTTGCTGAGCAGGAACTGGCGCAGCTCGTCACTCATGAAGGAGGACCCCCTGTCGCTATGGATATATGCGGGGCAACCGAACAGTGTTAATATGGTGCTAAGGGCTTTAATAACTGTGGCCGCTGTCATGTCGGGGCAGGGGATGGCGAAGGGGAAACGGGAGTACTCGTCCACCACGTTCAGGAAGTATGTGTTGCGGTCGGTGGAGGGGAGGGGCCCTTTGAAATCCAGACTGAGGCGTTCAAAGGGACGGGAGGCCTTGATCAGGTGCGCTCTATCCGGCCTGAAAAAGTGCGGTTTGCACTCTGCGCAGATGTGGCAGTTCCTGGTGACTGTACGGACCTCCTCCACGGAGTAGGGGAGGTTGGGACTTTATAAAATGGTAGAACCGAGTGACCCCCGGGTGGCAGAGGTCCTCGTGGAGGGTTTGGAGACGGTTTATTTGTGCGTTGGCACATGTGCCGCGGGATAGGGCATCGGACGGCTCGTTCAGCTTTCCGGGACGGTACAAGATCTCATAGTTGAAGGTGGAGAGCTCGATCCTCCACCTTAAGATCTTGTCATTTTTAATTTTGCCCCGCTGTGCATTATCGAACATGAAAGTTACCGACCGTTGGTCAGTGAGGAGAGTGAATCTCCTGCCGGCCAGGTAATGCCTCCAATGTCGCACAGCTTCAACTATGGCCTGGGCCTCCTTTTCCACTGAGGAGTGGCGGATTTCTGAAGCGTGGAGGGTTCGGGAGAAAAAGGCCACGGGCCTGCCCGCTTGGTTAAGGGTGGCCGCTAGAGCTACGTCGGAGGCGTCGCTCTCGACCTGGAAGGGGAGGGACTCGTCGATGGCGCGCATCGTGGCCTTTGCGATATCCGCTTTGATGCGGCTGAAGGCCTGGCGAGCCTCTGTCGACAGGGGGAAGGTAGTGGTCTGTATTAGGGGGCGGGCCTAGTCTGCGTACTGGGGGACCCACTGGGCGTAATATGAAAAAAACCCCAGGCAGCGTTTTAGGGCTTTTGAGCAGTGAGGGAGGGGAAATTCCATGAGGGGGCGCTCATACGTTCGGGGTCGGGGCCTATTATCCCATTGCGCACTACATATCCCAAGATGGCTAGCCGGTTTGTGCTAAAAACGAACTTGTCCTCGTTGTACGTGAGGTTCAAGGCTTTGGCGGGCTGGAGGAATTTTTGGAGGTTGGCGTCGTGGTCCTGCTGATCGTGGCCGCAGATGGTTACATTGTCGAGGTACGGGAACGTGGCCTGCAGCCCATGTTGATCAACCATTCGGTCCATCTCCCGTTGGAAGACTGAGACCCCGTTTGTGACGCCAAATGGGACCCTTAGGAAATGGTATAATCGCCCGTCTGCCTCGAAGGCTGTGTACTTTCGGTCACTTGGGCGGATGGGGAGCTGGTGGTAGGCGGACTTGAGGTCCACGGTGGAGAAGACCTTATATTGGGCAATCCGATTGACCATGTCAGATATGCGGGGGAGAGGGTACGCGTCTAGCTGCGTGTACCTGTTGATGGTCTGGCTATAGTCTATGACCATCCTTTGCTTCTCCCCTGTCTTTACTACTACCACCTGGGCTCTCCAGGGACTATTGCTGGCCTGGATTATGCCTTCCTTCAGTAGCCGCTGGACTTTGGACCGAATGAATGTCCGGTCCTGGGCGCTGTACCGTCTGCTCCTAGTGGCGACGGGTTTGCAATCCGGGGTGAGGTTTGCAAACAAGGACGGGGGCTCAACCTTGAGGGTTGCGAGGCCGCAGATAGTGAGTGGGGGTATTGGGCCGCCGAATTGGAAAGTTAGGCTCTGCAGATTGCACTGGAAATCTAATCCCAGTAATGTGGGCGCGCAGAGTTGGGGAAGGACGTAGGGCCTGTAGTTTTTAAACTCCCTCCCTTGCACCGTTAGGGTCACTATGCAGTAGCCTTTGATCTGTACGGAGTGGGATCCTGCAGCTAGGGAAATCCTTTGCGCACTGGGACGGATGGTCAAAAAACAGCGTCTTACCGTGTCGGGGTGGATGTAGCTTTCTGTGCTCCCGGAGTCGACCAGGCATGGTGTCTCATGTCCGTTGATCAGCACCGTTGTTGTCGTCGTTTGGAGCGTCCAGGGCCGTGCTTGGTCCAGCGTCATTGAGGCCAGACGTGGTCGTAGTGCTTCAGCGTCTTCCTCGAACCCCGTGGAGCCGTCGATGCTGGGGTCCATTGTTGCCGTCCAAGATGGCGGCGGGGGTGAACAAAATGGCCGCCCCCATGCATCGCACATGGCTGGGGGGGTCACAAGATGGCGGCGGGGGTGGACAAAATGGCTGCCCCCATGCGTCGCGCAGGGCTGGGGGGTCCCAAGATGGCGGCGCCCCTCCTCCCCTCGTGGTGGCCGGGACCCAAAATGGCGGCGCCTGCGGGTCGCACATGGGGCGCTGGGGGGGTTGGGGAGCGTTTGGAACACGCAGGACTCCCTCTTCTCCGGGGACAGCGGTGATTCCCCGGGACCGGCACACAGCCGCGAAATGGCCCTTTTCCCGCAGCTCTTGCAAATCGCTGCGCGGGCCGGGCAGCGCTGCCGGGGGTGTTTCGCCTGGCCGCAGAAATAACAGCGGGCCCCCCGGGACGACTTGGCGTCTGAACCGCGCAAGCCTGTGGGGGGGGGGGTTTGTCGTGACGGGGGTCCACGGAGCCCAAGGGGCTGCCGCGCGGTCGAGGCCGTAGGCGCGGGCGTTTCGCGCGGCCACATCTAGTGAGGCTGCAAGGTCCCGTGCCTCTGAGAGTCCCAGCGACTCTTTTTCTAATAGTCTTTGGCGGATTTGGGGAGAGTTCATACCTGCCACAAACGCATCGCGAATTAACATGTCCGTGTGTTCAATCTCGTTTACCGGCGGGCAGCTGCAGGCCCGTCCCAAAATTAGCAGCGCGGCGTAGAATTCGTCTAGCGATTCTCCGGGACTTTGCCGTCTCGTTGCGAGTTGGTAGCGTGCGTAGATCTGGTTCACTGGGCGAACATAGATGCTCTTTAGTGCTGCGAACGCCGTCTGGAAATCCTCTGCGTCTTCTATGAGAGGGTAAATTTCCGGGCTTACCCTCGAGTGCAGGACCTGTAGTTTCTGGTCTTCTGTGACCCGGCCGGGGGCCGTTCGGAGGTAGGCCTCGAAACAAGTCTGCCAGTGTTTAAAAACTGCTGCTGAGTTCACTGCGTGGGGGCTGATCCTCAGGCATTCCGGGACGATCCTGAGCTCCATAGTCCTTTAAGCACGCTTAATAAATTGTAGCGCACAAAGACTCCCGAGAGACGAATAGAGGTGAAGTCGATGAGGCTTTATTAAGCGTGACTCGTTCCCCGCAGTTCAGCAACAGACTGGCCTGTGGGGGAGAACCCTTGGTTCTTATACTCCGCCTTCAGGGCGGAGCTAGAGATCAACAGCCAACCAGGACCCGGGATCTGTCAGCCAATGACATCACGGCTTCACAGTCCCACATGACCCCTAATGCATACTACCACACACAGTACAAAACAAGAAACAAGACACTTCCTGGGCAGTCCACCTGGAGACAGCACAGGGCCAGGACCTCAAAGCCAGACACTCACACAGTCACCACGGGCTGAGTACCAAGTCTGATGTATAAATAGTTTAACAGAATAAAACTGCGTTGTACCAATCGCAACCGTGTTGGTTCGTCTGTACCTCAGAGCACCCAACACCTCACTCGTCGTGGTCCTGCTGGTCACGGCCGCAGATGGCGACGTTGTCTCGGTACGGGAACGTAGCCCCGCAGTCCGTACTGGTCAACCATTCGGTCCATCTCCCGTTGGAAGACCAAGACCCCGTTGGTGACGTCGCAGGGGACCCTGAGGAAGTGATAGAGGCGGCCATCTGCCTCGGAGGCAGTGTAGTGGCGGTCCTCCGGGCGGATAGGGAGCTGGTGGTACGCGGACTTCAAGTCGACTGTGGAGAAGACTCGATACTGCGCAATCTGGTTGACCATGTCAGATATGCGGGGGAGGGGGGTACGCATCGAGCTGCGGGTACCGGTTGGGGGTCTGGCTGTAATCGATGACCATCCAGTGCTTCTCCCCAGTCTTGGCGACCACCACTTGGGCTCTCCAGGGGCTGGTACTAGCCTCAATGATCCCCTCCCGCAGGAGTCACTGGACCCCCGACCCGATAAAGGCCCTGCCCCGGGCACTGTACCGCCTGCTCCTAGTGGCGACGGGCTTACAGCCGGGGGTGAGGTTAGCGAAGTGCGGGGGTGGGTCGACCTTAAGGATCGTGAGGCTACAGACGGTGAGGGGGGGGCAGGGGTCTGTTGAACTTTAAGGTAAGGCTTTGGAGGTGGCATTGGAAGTCGAGCCCCAGTAATAGGGCTGCGCAGAGATGGGGGAGGACGTAGAGCCTAAAGTTTGTGTACTCTACGCCTTGCACAGTGAGGGTCGCGACACAGTACCCCCGGATTTCCACTGCGTGGGATCCGGAAGCCAGGGAGATTCTCTGGGTCGCGGGTAGGATTGGGAGGGAGCAGCGCCTTACCGTATCTGGGTGTATGAAGCTGTCTGTGCTCCCGGAGTAGAAAAGGCAGGCCGTCTCGTGCCCATTGCTCCGGACGGTCATCGTCGATTTGGTGAGATGGTGCGGCCAGGACTGGTCAAGCTTGACGGAGGCGAGTGTCGGAAGGCGGTCGGTAGGCCGGTCGGAGGTGACGGCGGCCAGCGTACGGTCGGGTGAGCCAGGCTCCCGATAGGCCGCGGAGTGGTCCCAAGATGGCGGCCCCCATGAGTCGCACGTGGCGGGTGAGGTGCAAGATGGCGTCCAAGATGGCGGCCCCCGTGGATCACACGTGGCGGGTGAGGTGCAAGATGGCGTCCAAGATGGCGGCCCCCGTGGGTCGCACGTGGCGGGTGAGGTGCAAGATGGCGTCCAAGATGGCGGCCCCCGTGGATCACACGTGGCGGGTGAGGTGCAAGATGGCGTCCAAGATGGCGGCACCCGTGGGTCGCACGTGGCGGGTGAGGTGCAAGATGGCGTCCAAGATGGCGGCCCCCGTGGATCACACGTGGCGGGTGAGGTGCAAGATGGCGGCCCCCGTGGATCGCACGTGTCGGCCGAAATTAAAGATGGCGGCGCCCACGGCGGGTGGCGTGGCAGCTGGGGGCGGCCCCGACAGGCAGCGCTGCTGGACCTGGAAGATTTAGGGGGGAGGGTCGGGCCTGGCAGGCTTTTGCAAAGTGGCCCTTCTTCCCACAGCCGGCAAAAATCGCGTTCCGTGCTGGGCAGCGTTGTCGGGGGTGATTACTCTGGCCGCAGAAGTAGCACTTCAGGCCTGCGGCGCTGGCGGGCCGCTGCGCGGCGCAGGCTCGCGTCGCACCCGGGTTGGATGATGGCTGCGCCCACGAGGCCCACGAGGGTGCCGCGCGGTCGGAGGTGTAGGCCCCCATGTTCTGGGAGGCCACCTCCAGCGAGTTGGAGAGTTGCACTGTCTCTGGGAGGCCGAGTGTCCCCCCTTCTAATAATCGCTGGCGGATATAGTTCGAGTTCATGCCTGCGACATAGGCGTCCCTGATCAGCAGCTCCGCGTGCTGGGTCGCCAATATCGCCCGGCAGTCACAGGTCCAGCAGAGAATGCGCAGGGCACACAGGAATTGGTGTCTCGTGGCGAGAAGGTGCCTAGCATATACCTGGTTAACGGATTTCACATAATGTCCTTTTAGCAGCGTTATCGCCTCCGCGTACGAGGGGGCGTCCCTGATGAGGTTAAAGACTTGCGTGCTCACCCGTGCGTGGAGGACCTGCTCCTTCTGGAGGTCTGTGAAGTCTTCGGTGAAGGATGCGAGGTACGCCTCGAAGCAGCTTAGCCAATGTTCGAAAGTCTCTGTAGCGTCTGCTGCTTGTGGGTCCAGTTGTAAGCGATCAGGCTTGAGTGAGGAGTTCATCTTGAGTGAAGAGTCCATCTTTAGGAGTTTAGTGTATTAAATTGATACACCATCAATAATACACAACGAATGATGAACGTAACTGAGGCTTTAATACACTAAACAGCAAACCTCCTGCCTCTGGACCCGAACTGGGTCGGAGGCGGAGACCAGCCACCTTTGTACAGAAGCCCGAGGGGAGGAGTCACAGGCGGAGCCAGCCGGGACACGCCCAGGCATGTACGATACAGCACAGTGAATATAAGACAATAATGTGGTTTACCACAGTGGGAGTGAGGTGGAGGGAGGGATGGAGTGAGAGTGGGAGGCAGAGAGGGAGGTGGAGGGAGGGATGGAGTGAGAGGCAGAGAGGGAAGGATGGAGTGAGAGTGGGAGGGAGAGAGGGAGGGGGAGGAAGGGATGGAGTGAGAGTGGGAGGGAGGGAAGGAGGGATGGAGTGAGAGTGGGAGGCAGAGAGGGAGGTGGAGGGAGGGATGGAGTGCGAGGCAAAGAGGGAGGGATGGAGTGAGAGTGGGAGGCAGGGAGGGAGGTGGAGGGAGGGATGGAGTGAGAGTGGGGGGGGAGAGGGAGGGGGAGGAAGGGATGGAGTGAGAGTGGGAAGGAGGGATGGAGTGAGAGTGGGAGGCAGAGAGGGAGGCGGAGGGAGGGATGGAGTGCGAGGCAAAGAGGGAGGGATGGAGTGAGAGTGGTAGGCAGAGAGGGAGGTGGAGGGAGGGATGGAGTGAGAGTGGGAGGCAGAGAGGGAGGGATGGAGTGAGAGTGGGAGGCAGGGAGGGAGGTGGAGGGAGTGAGTGTGGGAGGGAGGGAGTGAGAGTGGGAGGCAGAGAGGGAGGTGGAGGGAGGGAGGGATGGAGTGAGAGTGGGAGGGAGAGAGGGATGTCGAGGGAGGGATGGAGTGAGAGTGGGAGGGAGGGAGTGAGAGTGTGAGGGAGGGATGGAGAGAGTCAGAGTCGGAGGCAGAGGGGGGTGGAGACAGGGATGGCGAGAGAGTGGGAGGGAGAGAGGGAGATGGAGATAGGGATGGAGAAAGAGCGGGAGGCAGAGAGGGAGGTGGAGGGAGGGATGGAGTGAGAGGCAGCGAGGGAGGGATTGGAGTGAGTGGGAGGGAGGGAGGGAGGGATGGAGTGAGAATGGGAGGCAGAGAGGGAGGTGGAGGGAGGGATGGAGTGAGAGTGGGGGGGGAGAGAGGGAGGTGGAGGGAAGGATGGAGTGAGAGTGGGAGGCAGAGAGGGAGGCGGAGAGAGGGATGGAGAGAGTGAGTGGGAGGGAGAGAGGGAGGTGGAGGGAGGGATGGAGTGAGAGTGGGAGGGAGAGAGGGAGGGATGGAGTGAGAGTGGGAGGGAGGGAGGTGGAGGGAGGGATGGAGTGAGAGTGGGAGGCAGAGAAGGAGGGATGGTGAGAGTGGCAGGGAGGGAGGTGAAGGGAGGGATAGAGTGAGAGTGGGAGGCAGGGGGGAGGTGGAGGGAGTGAGTGTGGGAGGGAGGGAGTGAGAGTGGGAGGGATGGAGTGAGAGTGGGAGGCAGAGGGAGGTGGAGGGAGGGAGGGATGGAGTGAGAGTGGGAGGGAGAGAGGGAGGGATGGAGCAAGAGTGGGAGGGAGGGAGGTGGAGGGAGGGATGGAGTGAGAGTGGGAGGGAGAGAGTGAGGGATGGAGTGAGAGTGGGAGGGAGGGAGGTGGAGGGAGTGATGGAGGGAGTGAGTGGGAGGGAGAGTGAGGGATGGAGTGAGAGTGGGAGGGAGAGAGGGAGGTGGAGGGAGGGATGGAGAGTGAGTGGGAGGGAGAGAGGGAGATGGAGGGAGGGCTGGTGTGAGGGAGGTGGAGGGAGGGATGGAGTGAGAGTGGGAGGGAGAGAGGGAGGGATGGAGTGAGAGTGGGAGGGAGAGAGGGAGGGATGGAGTGAGAGTGGGAGGGAGGGAGGTGGAGGGAGGGATGGAGAGAGTGAGTGGGAGGGAGAGAGTGAGGTGGAGGGAGGGATGGAGTGAGAGTGGGAGGGAGAGAGGGAGGGATGGAGTGAGAGTGGGAGGGAGGGAGGTGGAGGGAGGGATGGGGTGAGAGTGGGAGGGAGATAGGGAGGGATGGAGTGAGAGTGGGAGGGAGGGAGGTGGAGGGAGGGATGGTGAGGGAGAGAGGGAGGTGGAGGAAAGGATGGAGAGAGAGTGAGAGTGGGAGCAATGGACCAGCAGGAGGCCCAAAGAGACTACAACACCCAGCATCCCCGTCCTCCTCGCGCCGCCCCCTGGGAGTTGTAGTCCGGCGCGTAGGCGCGTAGTGGGCTTATCCGGCGTGGGGGTGGCGGGTGGGACTGCAAATCCCGGCAGGCCGCGGGCGGGCGCGCAGGCGCACTGTGCGGGCAGGAGCTCCCCAGGCGGTGAGTGTGTGCCAGTGCAGGTCTATTGATTTTTTCATTGTCTGGAGAGAGGCTGAGAATGGAAATAGCATTTGGCAAAGATATATTGGGAGATTGCTAAAGAAATCAATACTCCAGCTGGGAAAAAAAAACAGCCAGAGTGTGTGAGAGAGAGAGAGAGAGAGAGAAAAATCTATATGTACAAGTCTTAAAAAAAAATAACCATTTAGACAGACAGACATATATTCACACCAGCAATTGACAAAACATAAATCATTGAAATCAGAGGCTAAATTTGCAATATTGCAAAATTGGTTTGAATTATATATATATTATTATATATATATACACAACCCTCATCGATTTTAAAGCCCGCCTCACTGTGATCGTGTGGAAACCTGTAAGTACTCAGTCCTGTCCATTGATTTTTTGATCTGGGTTGTTCGATGGAGAGAGAGAGAGAGAGAGACAGGAACAGTCAAGATATTCCTGTGGTCTGGAGCATTTTGGTTTCGACCGCAGTTGTGTGGAATATGCAGGGGACTGTGGTCACACTGTGTGTGTGTGTGTGTGTGTGCATGTCTGTGTGTATGCGTCTGTGTGTGTATATACGGCTGTGTGTATGATTGTGTGTACGCCTGTGCGTGTGTCAGTGTGCATGTTTGTATATGTGTACGTCATGTGTGTGTGTGTACGTCTGTGTGTATGTGCACATTGTTTGTGTATGTGTCAGCGGGTGTGTCTGTGTGCATCATGTGTGTCTGTACATCTGTGTGTGTCCGTCTATGTGTGTGTACGTCTGTGTGCATGTGTGTATGTCTGTATGTGCGCGGCTGTGTGTGTGTCCTATTGTGTATGTGTGTGTCTGTGTCTGGGTGTGAGTGTGCGAATGTGAGTGAGTGTGTGTGAGAGAGTGTGTGTGTGTGTGTGTGAATTTGAGAGTGTGAGAGCATCTGTGAATATGTGCGTGTGAGAGAGTGAATGTGTGAGAGTGTATGTGTGTGTGAATGTGAGCGTGTGTCTGAGTGTGTGTAAGTGTGAGTGTGTGTGATAGTGAGTGAGTGTGTGAGTGTGTGTGAGCATGTGTGTTGAGTGTGAGTGTGAGTGAGTGTTAGTGTGTGCGAGCGTGTGAGTGTTGAGTGTGTGTGTTAGTGTGTGTGAGTGTGAGAGTGTTAGTGTGTGAGAGAGTGTGAGTGTTGAGTGTGAGTGAGAGTGTGTTAGTGTGTGTGAGAGTGTGAGTGTTGAGTGCGTGTTAGTGTGTGTGAGTGTGTGTGTGAGAGCATTAGTGTGTGTGAGTGTTAGTGTGTGTGAGTGTGAAAGTGTGAGTGTGAGAGTGTGAGTGTGAGAGTGTGAGTGTTAGAGTGTGTGAGTGTGCGTGTGAGTGTTAGTATGTGTGAGAGTGAGTGTGTGTGTGTGAGAGTGAGTGTGAGAGTGTCGAGCTCTTTCACCCAGCTGAGTTGAAGACGGGGCTGTGCTGTGGGAATGGTTCAGTCAGGTCGTCCTGTGCATCGACAGACCAGTCGGCGTCTGACTGCACGTGCCCTGTCGGGAGAGGGAGAGAGAGAGGGACTGACAGAGAGGGAGAGAGAGGGACTGACAGAGGGAGAGACTGACAGAGAGGGAGAGAGAGAGAGAGGGACTGACAGAGAGAGAGAGAGAGACTGACAGAGAGGGAGAGGGAGAGAGAGGGACTGACAGAGAGAGAGACTGACAGAGAGGGAGAGGGAGAGAGAGAGGGACTGACAGAGAGAGAGAGAGACTGACAGAGAGAGAGAGACTGACAGAGAGGGAGAGGGAGAGAGAGGGACTGATAGAAAGAGAGGGACTGACAGAGAGAGAGAGAGAGACTGACAGAGAGAGAGACTGACAGAGAGGGAGAGGGAGAGAGAGAGGGACTGATAGAAAGAGAGGGATTGACTGAGAGAGAGAGAGAGGGACTGACAGAGAGGGAGAGAGAGAGACTGAGAGAGAGAGACTGACAGAGAGGGAGAGGGAGAGAGAGAGAGAGACTGACAGAGAGAGAGACTGACAGAGAGGGAGAGGGAGAGAGAGAGGGACTGACAGAAAGAGAGGGACTGACAGAGAGAGAGAGAGAGAGACTGACAGAGAGGGAGAGGGAGAGAGAGAGGCACTGATAGAAAGAGAGGGACTGACAGAGCGAGAGAGAGACTGACAGAGTGGGAGAGGGAGAGAGAGAGGGATTGATAGAAAGAGAGGGACTGACAGAGAGAGAGAGAGACTGACAGAGAGGGAGAGGGAGAGAGAGAGGGACTGATAGAAAGAGAGGGACTGACACAGAGAGAGAGAGACTGACAGAGAGAGAGACTGACAGAGAGGGAGAGGGAGAGAGAGAGGCACTGATAGAAAGAGAGGGACTGACAGAGCGAGAGAGAGACTGACAGAGTGGGAGAGGGAGAGAGAGAGGGAGAGGGATTGATAGAATGAGAGGGACTGACAGAGAGAGAGAGAGAGAGACTGACAGAGAGGGAGAGGGAGAGAGAGAGGGACTGATAGAAAGAGAGGGACTGACACAGAGAGAGAGAGACTGAATGAGAGAGAGACTGACAGAGAGGGAGAGGGAGAGAGAGAGGGACTGATAGAAAGAGAGGGACTGACAGAGAGAGAGAGAGAGACTGACAGAGAGGGAGAGGGAGAGCGAGGGACTGATAGAAAGAGAGGGACTGACAGAGAGAGAGAGAGAGAGAGACTGACAGAGAGGGAGAGGGAGAGAGAGGGACTGATAGAAAGAGAGGGACTGACAGAGAGAGAGAGAGACTGACAGAGAGAGAGAGACTGACAGAGAGAGAGACTGACAGAGAGGGAGAGGGAGAGCGAGGGACTGATAGAAAGCGAGGGACTGACAGAGCGAGAGAGAGACTGACAGAGTGGGAGAGGGAGAGAGAGAGGGATTGATAGAAAGAGAGGGACTGACAGAGAGAGAGAGAGAGACTGACAGAGAGGGAGAGGGAGAGAGAGAGGGATTGATAGAAAGAGAGGGACTGACAGAGAGAGAGAGAGAGAGACTGACAGAGAGGGAGAGAGAGAGGCTGATAGAAAGAGAGAGACTGACAGAGCGCGAGAGAGACTGACAGAGTGGGAGAGGGAGAGAGAGAGGGATTGATAGAAAGAGAGGGACTGACAGAGAGAGAGAGAGAGAGAGAGACTGACAGAGTGGGACAGGGAGAGAGAGAGGGATTGATAGAAAGAGAGGGACTGACAGAGAGAGAGAGAGACTGACAGAGAGGGAGAGAGGGACTGATAGAAAGAGAGGGACTGACAGAGAGAGAGAGAGAGAGACTGACAGAGAGGGAGAGGGAGAGAAAGAGGCTGATAGAAAGAGAGAGACTGACAGAGCGCGAGAGAGACTGACAGAGTGGGAGAGGGAGAGAGAGAGGGATTGATAGAAAGAGAGGGACTGACAGAGAGAGAGAGAGAGAGACTGACAGAGAGGGAGAGGGAGAGAGAGAGGGATTGATAGAAAGAGAGGGACTGACAGAGAGAGAGAGAGAGAGACTGACAGAGAGGGAGATGGAGAGAGAGGGACTGATAGAAAGAGAGGGACTGACAGAGAGAGAGAGAGAGAGACAGATTGACAGAGAAGGAGAGGGAGAGAGAGAGGGATTGATAGAAAGAGAGGGACTGACAGAGAGAGAGAGAGACTGACAGAGAGGGAGAGGGAGAGAGAGAGGCTGATAGAAAGAGAGAGACTGACAGAGCGCGAGAGAGACTGACAGAGTGGGAGAGGGAGAGAGAGGGATTGATAGAAAGAGAGGGACTGACAGAGAGAGAGAGAGAGAGACTGACAGAGAGGGAGAGGGAGAGAGAGGGATTGATAGAAAGAGAGGGACTGACAGAGAGAGAGAGACTGACAGAGAGGGAGAGGGAGAGAGAGGGATTGATAGAAAGAGAGGGACTGACAGAGAGAGAGAGAGAGCAACTGACAGAGAGGGAGAGGGAGAGAAAGAGGGATTGATAGAAAGAGAGGGACTGACAGAGAGAGAGAGAGAGAGACTGACAGAGAGGGAGAGCGAGGGACTGACAGAGAGAGAGACTGACAGAGAGAGAGAGAGATTGACAGAGAGAGAGAGAGAGAGAGACTGACAGAGAGGGAGAGAGAGAGACTGACAGAGAGAGAGACTGACAGAGAGGGAGAGGGAGAGCGAGGGACTGACAGAGAGAGAGACTGACAGAGAGAGAGAGAGACTGACAGAGAGAGAGAGAGACTGACAGAGAGAGAGAGAGAGAGAGACTGATAGAGAGGGAAAGAGAGAGACTGACAGAGAGAGAGACTGACAGAGAGGGAGAGGGAGAGAGAGAGGGACTGATAGAAAGAGAGGGACTGACAGAGAGAGAGAGAGAGACTGACAGAGAGGGAGAGGGAGAGAGAGGGACTGATAGAAAGAGAGGGACTGACACAGAGAGAGAGAGACTGACAGAGAGGGAGAGGGAGAGAGAGGGACTGACAGAGAGGGAGAGGGAGAGAGAGCGACTGATAGAAAGAGAGGGACTGACAGAGAGAGAGAGAGACTGACAGAGAGAGAGAGAGAGAGACTGACAGAGAGGGAGAGAGGGACTGATAGAAAGAGAGGGACTGAAAGAGAGAGAGAGAGAGAGGGACTGATAGAAAGAGAGGGACTGACAGGGAGAGAGAGAGAGGGACTGACAGAGAGGGAGAGGGGGAGAGAGGGACTGACAGAGAGGGAGAGGGAGAGAGAGGGACTGATAGAAAGAGAGGGACTGACAGAGAGAGAGAGAGACTGACAGAGAGGGAGAGGGAGAGAGAGGGACTGATTGAAAGAGAGGGACTGACAGAGAGAGAGAGAGAGACTGACAGAAAGGAAGAGCGAGGGACTGAAAGAAAGAGAGGGACTGACACAGAGAGAGAGAGAGAGACTGAGAGGGAGAGGGAGAGAGAGGGACTGATAGAAAGAGAGGGATTGACTGAGAGAGAGAGAGAGAGACTGACAGAGAGGGAGAGGGAGAGAGGGACTGATAGAAAGAGAGGGACTGACACAGAGAGAGAGAGACTGACTGAGAGGGAGAGGGAGAGCGAGGGACTGATAGAAAGAGAGGGACTGACACAGAGAGAGAGAGAGAGAGACTGACAGAGAGGGAGAGGGAGAGAGAGAGAGAGACTGACAGAGAGAGAGACTGACAGAGAGGGAGACGGGGAGAGAGAGGGACTGATAGAAAGAGAGGGACTGACAGAGAGAGAGAGAGACTGACAGAGAGGGAGAGGGAGAGAGAGAGAGACTGATAGAAAGAGAGGGACTGACAGAGCGAGAGAGAGAGAGTGACTGACAGAGAGGGAGAGGGAGAGAGGGACTGACAGAGAGAGAGAGAGAGAGACTGACAGAGAGGGAGAGGGAGAGAGAGGGACTGATAGAAAGAGAGGGACTGACACAGAGAGAGAGAGACTGACAGAGAGGGAGAGGGAGAGAGAGGGACTGACAGAGAGGGAGAGAGAGAGTGACAGAGAGAGAGAGAGAGAGAGAGGGACTGATAGAAAGAGAGGGACTGACAGAGAGAGAGAGAGACTGACAGAGAGGGAGAGAGGGACTGATAGAAAGAGAGGGACTGAAAGAGAGAGAGAGAGAGGGGGACTGATAGAAAGAGAGGGACTGACAGAGAGAGAGAGAGACTGACAGAGAGAGAGACTGACAGAGAGGGAGGGGGGAGAGAGGGACTGACAGAGAGGGAGAGGGAGAGAGAGGGACTGATAGAAAGAGAGGGACTGACAGAGAGAGAGAGAGACTGACAGAGAGGGAGAGGGAGAGAGAGGGACTGATAGAAAGAGAGGGACTGACAGAGAGAGAGAGAGAGACTGACAGAAAGGGAGAGGGAGAGCGAGGGACTGATAGAAAGAGAGGGACTGACACAGAGAGAGAGAGAGAGAGACTGACAGAGGGAGAGGGAGAGAGAGGGACTGATAGAAAGAGAGGGATTGACTGAGAGAGAGAGAGAGAGACTGACAGAGAGGGAGAGGGAGAGAGGGACTGATAGAAAGAGAGGGACTGACAGAGAGAGAGAGACTGACAGAGAGGGAGAGGGAGAGCGAGGGACTGATAGAAAGAGAGGGACTGACATAGAGAGAGAGAGAGAGAGACTGACAGAGAGGGAGTGGGAGAGAGAGAGAGAGACTGACAGAGAGAGAGACTGACAGAGAGGGAGAGGGGGAGAGAGAGGGACTGATAGAAAGAGAGGGACTGACAGAGAGAGAGAGAGACTGACAGAGAGGGAGAGGGAGAGAGAGAGGGACTGATAGAAAGAGAGGGACTGACAGAGCGAGAGAGAGAGAGAGAGACTGACAGAGAGGGAGAGGGAGAGAGGGACTGACAGAGAGGGAGAGGGAGAGAGAGAGGGACTGATAGAAAGAGAGGGACTGACAGAGCGAGAGAGAGAGAGACTGACAGAGAGGGAGAGGGAGAGAGGGACTGATAGAAAGAGAGGGACTGACAGAGCGAGAGAGAGAGAGACTGACAGAGAGGGAGAGGGAGAGCGAGGGACTGACAGAGAGAGAGACTGACAGAGAGGGAGAGGGAGAGAGAGGGACTGATAGAAAGAGAGGGACTGACAGAGAGAGAGAGAGAGAGACTGACAGAGTGGGAGAGGGAGAGGGAGAGAGAGAGGGATTGATAGAAAGAGAGGGACTGACAGAGAGAGAGAGAGACTGACTGAGAGGGAGAGGGAGAGAGAGGGACTGACAGAGAAGGAGAGGGAGAGAGAGAGGGACTGATAGAAAGAGAGGGACTGGCAGAGAGAGAGAGAGAGAGAGAGAGACTGACAGAGAGGGAGAGGGAGAGCGAGGGACTGACAGAGAGAGAGACTGACAGAGAGGGAGAGGGAGAGAGAGGGACTGATAGAAAGAGAGGGACTGACAGAGAGAGAGAGACTGACAGAGAGGGAGAGGGAGAGAGAGGGACTGATAGAAAGAGAGGGACTGACAGGAGAGAGAGAGAGACTGACAGAGAGGGAGAGGGAGAGAGGGACTGATAGAAAGAGAGGGACTGACACAGAGAGAGAGAGACTGACAGAGCGAGAAAGAGAGAGAGAGAGAGGGACTGACACAGAGAGAGAGAGACTGACACAGAGAGAGAGAGACTGACAGAGAGGGAGAGGGAGAGAGATGGACTGATAGAAAGAGAGGGATTGACAGAGAGAGAGAGGGAAAGAAGGATGACAGAGAGAGAGAGACAGAGAGATAGAGAGAAAGACACAGAGAGAGACTGACAGAGAGAGAGTGGGGCCGACAGAGAGTGAGAGGAGAGAGACTGACAGAGAGAGAGAGAGGGACTGACAGCGAGAGACTGAGAGAGAGAGACAGAGAGGGAGAGACAGAGAGAGAGAGACAGAGAGGGAGAGACAGAGAGAGAGAGACAGAGAGAGAGAAACAGACAGAGAGGGACTGACAGAGAGAGAGAGAGACAGACAGAGGGACTGACAGTGAGAGCGCAGGGGAGAGAGAGACAGAGAGAGAGGGACACGAGAGAGAGAGAGAGAGCCAGAGAGATAGAAGCAGAGAGTGAGAGAGAGAGACAAAGAGAGAGGGACACAGAGAGAGAGAGACAGAGAGAGAGAGAGACAGAGAGTGACAGACAGAGGGAGAGACAGACAGAGAGAGAGACAGAGAGAGAGAGAGAGGGAGACAGAGAGAGAGAGACAGAGAGAGACAGAGAGAGAGAGACAGAGAGAGAGACAGAGAGTGACAGACAGAGGGAGAGACAGACAGAGAGAGAGACAGAGAGAGAGAGAGAGGGAGACAGAGAGAGAGAGACACTGAGAGATAGAGAGACAGAGAGAGAGACAGAGACAGAGAGAGAGAGACAGAGAGAGAGAGAGACAGAGAGAGAGACTGACAGAGAGAGAGAGAGACAAAGAGACTGACAGAGAGAGACACAGAGAGAGAGACAGAGAGAGAGAGAGAGAGAGAGAGAGACAGAGAGAGACAGAGAGACTGACAGAGAGAGACAGAGAGAGAGACAGAGAGAGAGAGAGACAGAGAGAGAGAGCCTGACAGAGAGAGAGAGAGAGAGACAGAGAGAGAGAGAGAGAGAGAGAGACTCAGAGAGAGAGACAGAGAGAGAGAGAGAGCCTGACCGAGAGAGAGAGAGACAGAGAGAGAGAGAGAGAGAGAGACACTGAGAGAGAGAGAGAGAGACAGAGAGAGAGACAGAGAGAGACAGAGAGAGAGACAGAGAGAGACAGAGAGAGAGACAGAGAGAGACAGAGAGAGAGACAGAGAGAGACAGAGAGAGGGATGGACTGACACAGACGGGAACACACGAAAGGAGAGGTTGGCAGAACTCGGATTAATTCATCAAAATCATTGTAAATATATGAGAATGAGGGGGTTGGAGGAGGGGGGGCTGGGTTGGAGGGGGCGCTGGGCTGGAGGAGGGGGGGCTGGGTTGGAGGGGGGGCTGGGCTGGAGGAGGGGGGCTGGGTTGGAGGAGGGGGGGCTGGGTTGGAGGGGGGGCTGGGTTGGAGGGGGGGCTGGGTTGGAGGAGGGGGGGCTGGGTTGGAGGGGGGGCTGGGCTGGAGGAAGGGGGGCTGGGTTGGAGGGGGGGCTGGGTTGGAGGAGGGGGGGCTGGGTTGGAGGGGGGGCTGGGTTGGAGGGGGGGCTGGGTTGGAGGAGGGGGTCTGGGTTGGAGGGGGGACTGGGTTGGAGGAGGGGGGGCTGGGTTGGAGGAGGGGGGGCTGGGTTGGAGGAGGGGGCTGGGTTGGAGGAGGGGGGGCTGGGTTGGAGGAGGGGGGCTGGGTTGGAGGAGGGGGAGCTGGGTTGTAGGAGGGGGGGTCTGGGTTGGAGGAGGGGGGTCTGGGTTGGAGGAGGGGGGGCTGGGTTGGAGGAGGGGGAGCTGGGCTGGAGGAGGGGGGGCTGGGCTGGAGGAGGGGGGGGCTGAGTTGGAGGAGGGGGAGGCTGGGCTGGAGGAGGGGGGGCTGGGCTGGAGGAGGGGGGGCTGGGTTGGAGGAGGGGGGCTGGGTTGGAGGAGGGGGGGGCTGGGTTGGAGGAGGGGGGGCTGGGTTGGAGTAGGGGGGGCTGGGTTGGAGGAGGGGGGCTGGGTTGGAGGAGGGGGGGCTAGGTTGGAGGAGGGGGGGCTGGGTTGGAGGAGGGGGCTGGGTTGGAGGAGGGGGGCTGGGTTGGAGGAGGGGGGCTGGGTTGGAGGGGGGGGGCTGGGTTGGAGGAGGGGGGGCTGGGTTGGAGGAGGGGGGGCTGGGTTGGAGGAGGGGGGCTGGGTTGGAGGAGGGGGGGGCTGGGTTGGAGGAGGGTGGCTGGGTTGGAGGAGGGGGCTGGGTTGGAGGAGGGGGGACTGGGTTGGAGGAGGGGGGGCTGGGTTGGAGAAGGGGGCTGGGTCGGGGGAGGGGGCTGGGTTGGGGGAGGGGGCTGGATCGGGGCAGGGGGCTGGATCGGGGGAGGAGGCAGGATCGGGGGGGCTGAGTTGGAGGAGGGGGCTAGGTCGGCGGAGGGAGCTGGGTGGGGGGGCTGGATCGGGGAGGGGGCTGGATCGGGGGGGCTGGGTCGGAGGAGGGGGCTGGATCGGGGGGGCTGGGTCGGGGGAGGGGGCTGGGTTGGAGGAGGGGGGGCTGGGTTGGAGGAGGGGGGCTGGGTTGGAGGAGGGGGGCTGTGTTGGAGGAGGGGGGGCTGGGTTGGAGGAGGGGGCTGGGTCGGGGGGGGCTGGATCGGGGAGGGGGCTGGATCGGGGGGCTGGGTCGGGGGAGGGGGCTGGATCGGGGGGGCTGGGTCGGGGGAGGGGGCTGGGTTGGAGGAGGGGGGCTGGGTTGGAGGAGGGGGGGCTGGGTTGGAGAAGGGGGGCTGTGTTGGAGGAGGGGGGGCTGGGTTGGAGGAGGGGGGGCTGGGTTGGAGGAGGGGTCTGGGTCGGGGGAGGGGGATGGATCGGGGGAGGGGGCTAGATCAGGGGGCTGGGTTGGAGCAGGGGGCTGGGTCGGGGGAGGGGGCTGGGTCGGGGGAGGGGGCTGGGTCGGGGGAGGGGGCTGGATCGGGGCAGGGGGCTGGATTGGGGGAGGAGGCAGGATCGGGGGGGCTGAGTTGGAGGAGGGGGCTAGGTCGGCGGAGGGGGCTGGGTCGGGGGGGCTGGATCGGGGGAGGGGGCTGGGTCGGGGGGGGCTGGATCGGGGGAGGGGGCTGGGTCGGGGGAGGGGAGGCTGGGTTGGAGGAGGGGGGCTGTGTTGGAGGAGGGGGGGCTGGGTTGGAGGAGGGGGGGCTGGGTTGGAGGAGGGGGCTGGGTCGGGGGAGGGGGATGGATCGGGGGAGGGGGCTAGATCAGGGGGCTGGGTTGGAGCAGGGGGCTGGGTCGGGGGAGGGGGCTGGGTCGGGGGAGGAGGCTGGGTCGGGGGAGGAGGCTGGATCGGGGCAGGGGGCTGGATTGGGGGAGGAGGCAGGATCGGGGGGGGGCTGAGTTGGAGGAGGGGGCTAGGTCGGCGGAGGGGGCTTGGTCGGGGGGGGCTGGATCGGGGGAGGGGGCTGGGTCGGGGGGGGGCTGGATCGGGGGAGGGGGCTGGGTCGGGGGGGCTGGATCGGGGAGGGAGCTGGATCGGGGGGGCTGGGTCGGGGGAGGGGGCTGGATCGGGGCAGGAGGAAGGATGGGGGGAGGGGGCTGGATCGGGAGGGCTGGGTTGGAGGAGGGGGCTGAGTCTGGGGATGGGGCTGGGTCGGGGGAGGGGGCTGGATCGGGGGAGGGGGCTTGTTCGGGGGAGGGGGCTGGTTCGGGGGAGGGGGCTGGATCAGGGGCTGGGTTGGAGCAGGGGGCTGTGTCGGGAGAGGGGGCTTGTTCGGGGGAGGGGGCTGGTTCGGGGGAGGGGGCTGGATCAGGGGGCTGGGTTGGAGCAGGCGGCTGTGTCGGGGGAGGGGGCTGGATCGGGGGAGGGGGCTTGTTCGGGGGAGGGGGCTGGTTCGGGGGAGGGGGCTGGATCAGGGGGCTGGGTTGGAGCAGGGGGCTGTGTCGGGGGAGAGGGCTGAGTCGGGGGAGGGGGCTGGATCGGGGGAGGGGGCTGGATCGGGGGAGGGGGCTGGATTAGGGGGCTGGGTTGGAGCAGGGGGTGTGTCGGGGGAGAGGGCTGAGTCGGGGGAGGGGGCTGGATCAGGGGAGGGGGCTGGATCAGGGGGCTGGGTTGGAGCAGGGGGCTGGACGGCGGAGGGGGCTGGATCGGGGAGGGGGCTGGATCGGGGGAGGGGGCTGGTTCGGGGAGGGGGCTGGATCGGGGGAGGGGGCTGGATCAGGGGGCTGGGTTGGAGCAGGGGGCTGGACGGCGGAGGGGGCTGGATCGGGGGAGGGGGCTGGATCGGGGGAGGGGGCTGGTTCGGGGAGGGGGCTGGAATGGGGGGGCTGGGTCGGGGACGGGGTTGGGTCGGGGAGGGGGCTGGATCGGGAGAGGGGGCTGGATCGGGGGAGTGGGCTGGTTCGGGGGATGGGGCTGGATCAGGGGGCTGGGTTGGAGCTGGGTTGGAGCAGGGGGCTGGGTCAGGGGAGGGGGCTGGGTCGGGGGAGGGGGCTGGATCGGGGGGGCTGAGTTGGAGGAGGGGGCTGGATCGGGGGAGGGGGCTGGGTCGAGGGAGGGGGCTGGATCGGGGGAGGGGGCTGGATCAGGGGTGCTGGGTTGGAGGAGGGGGCTGGGTTGGAGGAGGGGGCTGTGTTGGGGGAGGGGTCTCGGTCGGGGGGTCTGGGTCAGAGGAGGCGGCTGGGACGGGGAGGGGGCTGGGCCGGGGGGGCTGGGTCAGGGAGGGGGGGCTGGGTTCGAGGAGGGGGCTGGGTTGGAGGAGGGGGCTGTGTCGTGGGAGGGGTCTCGGTCGGGGGGTCTGGGTTGGAGGAGGGGGCTGGGTCAGGGGAGGGGGCTGGGTCGGGGGAGGGGGCTGGGCCGGTTGGCTGGGTCAGGGAGAGGGGGCTGGGTCGGGGGAGGGGGCTGGGTCGGGGGAGGGGGCTGGGCCGGTCGGCTGGGTCAGGGAGGGGGGGCTGGGTTGGAGGAGGGGGCTGGGTCGGGGGAGGGGGCTGGGTCAGGGGGCTGTGTTGGAGGAGGGGGGCTGGGTCGGGGGAGGGGGCTGGGCCGGTCGGCTGGGTCAGGGAGGGGGGGCTGGGTTGGAGGAGGGGGCTGGGTCGGGGGAGGGGGCTGGGTCAGGGGGCTGTGTTGGAGGAGGGGGGCTGGATCGGGGGAGGGGGCTGGATCGGGGGAGGGGGCTGGGTCGGAGGAGGGGGCTGGGTCGGGGGAGGAGGCTGGATCTGGGGAGGGGGCTGGGTTGGGTGTGTTTGATCTTTACAACTGAGATATATGTT